>NC_092151.1:4537632-4622632 GCF_045791955.1 Oncorhynchus clarkii lewisi | reverse complement strand
ACCTAATGGTGTCTTATTGTTGTCCTAATGTTGTCTTATTGTTGTCTTATTGTTGTCTTATTGTTGACCTAATGTTCTTATTGTTGTCTTATTGTTGACCTAATGTTGTCTTATTGTTGTCTTATTGGTGTCTTATTGTTGACCTAATGTTGTCTTATTGTTGACCTAATGTTCTTATTGTTGTCTTATTGTTGACCTAATGTTGTCTTATTGTTGACGTATTGTTGTCTTATTGTTGACCTAATGTTGTCTTATTGTTGTCTTATTGTTGACCTAATGTTGTCTTATTGTTGACCTAATGTTGTCTTATTGTTGACCTAATGTTGTCTTATTGTTGACCTAATGCTGTCTTATTGTTGACCTAATGTTGTCTTATTGTTGACCTAATGTTGTCTTATTGTTGTCTTATTATTGACCTAATGTTATCTTATTGTTGACCTAATGTTGTCTTATTGTTGTCTTATTGTTGACCTTGTCACGGATGTCGTCTGGAGATAGAGAGGAGGACCAAGATGCGGCGTGGTAATTGTTCGTCATTTTAATGGAAAAAACTGACCACTACAAAACAACAACGTGACAACCGTGACGCTAATGAAACACAGTGCTAACAAGCAACATAACATAGACAATCACCCACAAACCACAATGACCAAACAGGCTACCTAAATATGGTTCCCAATCAGAGATAATGACTAACACCTGTCTCTGATTGAGAACCATATCAGGCCAAACACAGAAACAGACAAACTAGACATCCAACATAGAATGCCCAATCAGATCACACCCTGACCAAACAAAACATAGAAACATACAAAGCAAACTCCGGCCGCAAAACCTGAACCTATAGGGGAGGGTGTGGGTGGGCATCTGTCCGCGGTGGCGGCTCTGGCGCTGGACGTGGATCCCACTCTACCAAAGTCTTAGTCCGCTTCTGTGGCCTCCTAGGAACGGCGACCTTCGCCGCCAACCTAGGACTGGCATCCCTGCTAAAGGTTCCCACTGGACTGAGGGGCAGCTCCGGACTGAGGGGCAGCTCCGGACTGAGAGGCAGCTCCGGACAGAGGGGCAGCTCCGGACTGAGGGGCAGCTCCGGACTGAGGGGTAGCTCAGGACTGAAGGGTAGCTCAGGACTGAAGGGTAGCTCAGGACTGAAGGGTAGGACTGGCTGATGGCTCTGTCGGCTCCTGGCTGGCTGACGGCTCTGGCAGCCCCTGGCTGGCTGGCGGCTCTGGCAGCCCCTGGCTGGCTGGCGGCTCTGGCAGCCCCTGGCTGGCTGGCGGCTCTGGCAGCCCCTGGCTGGTTGGCGGCTCTGGCAGCCCCTGCCTGGCTGGCGGCTCTGGCAGCCCCTGCCTGGCTGGCAGCTCTGGCAGCTCCTGCCTGGCTGGCGGCTGACTGATGGCTCAGGACAGACTGGCGGCTCTAGCAGCTCAGGACAGACGGGAGACTCTAGCAGCTCAGGACAGACGGGAGAACCTAGCAGCTCTGGGCAGACGGGAGACCTTAGCAGCTCTGGGCAGACGGGAGACTCTAGCAGCTCTGGGCAGACGGGAGGCTCTAGCAGCTCTGGGCAGACGGGAGGCTCTAGCAGCTCAGGGCAGATGGGAGGCTCTAGCAGCTCTGGGCAGACGTGAGGCTCTGGTGGCTCAGGACAGGAGGAAGGCTCTGGCACCACTGGAGAGTAGGAAGCACCTGTAGGGAGATGACGGAGAGACAGCCTGGTGCGGGGGGCTGCCACCGGAGGGCTGGTGTGTGGAGGTGGCACTGGATAGACCGGACCCTGCAGGCGCACTGGAGCTCTTGAGCACTGAGCCTGCCCAACCTTACCTGGTTGCATGCTCCCGGTCGCCTGGCCAGTGCGGCGAGGTGGAATAGCCCGCACTGGGCTGTGCTGTCGAACCGGGGACACTATGCGTAAGGCTGGTGCCATGTACACCGGCCCAAGGAGACACACTGGAGACCAGATGCGTAGAGCCGGTTTCATGGCACCTGGCTCGATTTCCACTCTAGCCCGGCCCGGCCGATACTAGGAGCTGGAATGTACCGCACCGGGCTATGCACCCGCACCGGGGACACCGTGCGCTCCACAGCATAACACGGTGCCTGCCCGCTCCCTCTCGCTCTCCGGTAAGCACAGGAAGTTGGCGCAGGTCTCCTACCTGGCGTAGCCACACTCCCTGTGTGTCCCTCCAATACATTTTTGGGGCTGCCTCTCGGGCTTCCTTGCCAGCCGTGTTCCCTCGTATCGCTGGCTCCTCTCTCCGGCTGCCTCTGCTCTCCTAGCTGCCTCCACCTGGTCCCATGGGAGGCGATCCCTTCCAGCCAGGATCTCCTCCCATGTGTAGCAACCCTTGCCGTCCAAAACGTCCTGTTGTCTTATTTCTTTACTTAAGAAATATTCCACTTTATATGACTGGAAGCTGTTTTTTGTTTTTGCTTTGTACAAAAAATTGCAAAAGAAAATATACGTTATGTCCCGATCGTCGTAAGAAGCGGACCAAAGCGCAGCGTGGTGTGAATGCATCGTTTAACCTGTTGCGACGACCAAACCCGGATCCGGGATTCTATTTATAGACCTAAGCTCATTACCATAACGCAACGTTAACTATTCATGAAAATCGCAAATGAAATGAAATAAATATGCTAGCTCTCAAGCTTAGCCTTTTGTTAACAACACTGTCATCTCAGATTTTCAAAATATGCTTTTCAACCATAGGAAAACAATCATTTGTGTAACAGTAGCTAGCTAGCGTAGCATTTAGCGTTAGCATTAGCGTTAGCATTAGCGTTAGCATTTAGCAGGCAACTATCACAAAAACAAGTAAAGCCTTCAAATAAAATAACTTACCTTTGAAGAACTTCTGATGTTTTCAATGAGGAGACTCTCAGTTAGATAGCAGATGCTCCGTTTTTCCAAAAAGATTCTTTGTGTATTAGAAATAGCTCCGTTTTGTACATCACATTTGGCTACCAAAAAAAAAATAAAATAAAAAAAAAAAAACGAAAATTCAGCCCTCAAAACGCGAACTTTTTTCCAAATTAACTCCATAATATCGACTGAAACATGGCAAACGTGGTTTAGAATCAATCCTCAAGGTGTTTTTCCACATATCTCTTCAATGATATATCCTTCGTGGAAGCCTGGTTTCTCCTTGCTCTCAAATGGAAAAATAATTGCACCTGGCTTTACGCTCCAATTTCGACGCAGGGACACCAGGCGGACACTTGGAAAATGTAGTCTCTTATGGTCAATCTTCCAATGATATGCCTACAAATACGTCACAATGCTGCTAACACTTTGGGGGAACGACAGAAAGTGTAGGCTCATTCCTTGCGCACTCACAGCCATATAAGGAGACAATGGAAAACAGAGCTTCAGAAATTCTGCTCATTTCCTGGTTGAGGCATCATCTTGGTTTCGCCTGTAGAATGAGTTCTGGGGCGCTTACAGACAATATCTTTGCAGATTCTGAAACTTCAGAGTGTTTTCTTTCAAAAACTGTCAAGAATATGCATAGTCGAGCATCTTTTCGTGACAAAATATCGCGCTTAAAACGGGAACGTTTTTTATCCAAAAATGAAATAGCGCCCCTAGAGATCAAAGAGGTTAATAGATGACGAAAAACACGAAGTAAACTGTACAAAAACAATAAACAAATAACGACTGTGAAGCTATCATAAGACCTGTGCAACTAACATAGACAATCACCCACCAACAAACAGTGAAACCCAGGCTACCTAAGTATGATTCTCAAGCAGAGACAACGAACGACACCTGCCTCTGATTGAGAACCATACTAGGCCGAAACATAGAAATCCCCAAAATCATAGAAAAACAAACATAGACTGCTCACCCCAACTCACGCCCTGACCATACTAAATAATGACAGAAACAACAGAAATAAAGGTCAGAACGTGACACATAATGTAAAAACAATAATTTGATTAGTAAATGACCTTGACGGCTGCCTTTCAACGGGTCAGGGACAACTGGTATTTTGTTCCATCACTCAACTGCTATGAATGAAAGATTCCCATTCTGCAGTTTCCTGGGCTCCGGTGTGGAGAAAAGCCAATTTACCATGAGATAATTTGTTTGTAGAGTACACTATAGAGCTGCTAGATTATCTGTGAAATCACTTTTATTAGGGAAGACGGGGGTATATATATATTTGCCCGTCACGCTAACATGCAAATGTATGGCAGCCGTTGTTCAAAGAATGAAGGAAAAAAAAACAATCTGCCGTCAATCTGTTCTTTACGCTCGATCTATTTGTCCTACCATATGCACACACTATACACATGCATTCATCTTCCGTGCTCTCTCTCTCGCTCTCTCTCTCTCTCTCTCTCTCTCTCTCTCTCTCTCTCTCTCTCTCTCTCTCTCTCTCTCTCTCTCTCTCGCTCTCTCTCTCTCTCTCTCGCTCTCTCTCTCTCTCTCTCTCTCTCTCTCTCTCTCTCTCTCTCTCTCGCTCTCTCTCTCTCTCTCTCTCTCTCTCTCTCTCTCTCTCTCTCTCGCTCTCTCTCTCTCTCTCTCTCTCTCTCTCTCGCTCTCTCTCTCTCTCTCTCTCTCTCTCTCTCTCTCTCTCTCTCTCTCTCTCTCTCTCTCTCTCTCTCTCTCTCTCTCTCTCTCTCTCTCTCTCTCTCTCTCTCTCTCTCTCTCTCTCTCTCTCTCTCTCTCTCTCTCTCTCTCTCTCTCTCACTCTCTCTCTCTCTCTCTGTCTCTGTCTTTGTCTCTCTCTCTCTATCTCTCTCTATCTCTCTCTGTCTCTGTCTTTCTCTCTCTCTCTCTCTCTCTCTCTCTCTCTCTCTCTCTCTCTCTCTCTCTCTCTCTCTCTCTGTGTGTCTACAACGTCTCATCACAGAAGGCTGGAGAAATAATATAGAGATTTATTTTGAAGTGGCCACGTGTTTATGCTAGGGCAGGAGGACAGGGAGTGGAACATGAATGCTGAAACTAAACATCTTAGTTATTATTCAGGCCCAGTATTGAGCTGGGAATTATTTAAATAGTGATGTCTGAACAAGTAAGAAATACCTTTCTAGAGAAGTAGCTACTGCTGGGTCAGGGCTGGAATTAATTGTTTGTAGGATACTTGTTGTTATTATATCCTAGTCCTGAGGGGTATGAGTCTCTGATTAGTCACTGTGTGTCAAATGTAGAGTGGACACAACCAACACTGACCCTACAACCTACACTGACCCTACAACCTACACTGATCCTACAACCTAAACTGACCCTACACTGACCCTACAACCTACACTGACCCTACAACCTACACTGATCCTACAACCTACACTGACCCTACAACCTACACTGACCCTACAACCTACACTGACCCTACACTGACCCTACAACCTACACTAACCCTACAACCTACACTGACCCTACACTGACCCTACAACCAACACTGACCCTACAACCTACACTGACCCTACAACCTACACTGATCCTACAACCTACACTGACCCTACAACCTACACTGACCTTACAACCTACACTGACACTACACTGACCCTACAACCAACACTGACCCTACAACCTACACTGACCCTACAACCGACACTGACCCTACAACCTACACTGATCCTACAACCTACACTGATCCTACAACCTACACGGACCCTACAACCTACACTGACCCTACACTGACCCTACAACCTACACTGACCATACAACCTACACTGATCCTACAACCTACACTGATCCTACAACCTACACTGATCCTACAACCAACACTGACCCTACAACCTACACTGATCCTACAACCTACACTGATCCTACAACCTACACGGACCCTACAACCGACACTGACCCTACACTGACCCTACAACCTACACTGACCCTACAACCTACACTGACCCTACAACCTACACTGACCCTACAACCTACACTGACCCTACAACCTACACTGACCCTACAACCTACACTGACCCTACAACCTACACTGACCCTACAACCTACACTGACCCTACAACCGACACTGACCCTACAACCTACACTGACCCTACACTGACCCTACAACCTACACTGACCCTACAACCTACACTGACCCTACAACCTATACTGACTCTACAACCTAACTAACACTACAGAGCCCTAACTAACACTACAGAGAGCCCTAACTAACACTACAGAGAGCCCTAACTAACACTAGAGAGAGCCCTAACTAACACTAGAGAGAGCCCTAACTAACACTACAGAGAGCCCTAACTAACACTACAGAGCCCTAACTAACACTAGAGAGCGCTAACTAACACTAGAGAGCCCTAACTAACACTAGAGATCCCTAACTAACACTAGAGAGACTAGAGAGCCCTAACTAACACTACAGGGAGCACTAACTAACACTGCAGAGAGCACTAACTTCATGTAGGATTTAATTTCTAAGCTAATAAATTACTCTCTTTGTTGGCTTGCGGAGGATCAGTGTTGAATGGGAAGGATTAGCCAGGAGATTTCCTTCACGACTCTACAGGGCGCCTCTCGGCGTGCCTGCACCTCATAATAGAAAACCAACATGTGGAAATCCATAGAGGTCAGGGTTAGATACAAGGTGCTGATTAACTAGCTGATGAGGAATGAAATCACTCTCCTGTAGATTTGAGTAGATTTTGTTAAACTTTCAATTATGATAATCCCCCAAAAATGTGTACCATTACCTTCATGCTCAATCGGTTGACATTTCTAAAGAGCTGACTGAAAATAGTCAGTCAATCTCCGGCTTGAAGCTTTAACGTGGCAGATCAATCTGTCTTATCTAGAACCGCTATACGGCGGCCATTTTGGAGACGACTGGAGTTTTAATGCAGAAAGGAAGCATTGAAGTAGATGTTTTCTCTTATTCTCATATGAGCACGTCAACATCATTCTTCATTTCCATAGGAGAAATGTCAATAGGATAAATGTCAGATTTATTCACTTCTCATTCTCTGGCTTTCAGAAGATAACTACAAGGATAACTAAGAGGATAACTAAGAGGATAACTAAGAGGATAACTAAGAGGATAACTAAGAGGATAACTACAAGGATAACTAAGAGGATAACTAAGAGGATAACTACAAGGATAACTAAGAGGATAACTACAAGGATAACTAAGAGGATAACTACAAGGATAACTAAGAGGATAACTAAGAGGATAACTAAGAGGATAACTACAAGGATAACTAAGAGGATAACTACAAGGATAACTACAAGGATAACTAAGAGGATAACTAAGAGGATAACTACAAGGATAACTAAGAGGATAACTACAAGAATAACTAAGAGGATAACTAAGAGGATAACTAAGAGGATAACTAAGAGGATAACTACAAGGATAACTAAGAGGATAACTAAGAGGATAACTACAAGGATAACTAAGAGGATAACTACAATGATAACTACAAGGATAACTAAGAGGATAACTACAAGGATAACTAAGAGGATAACTAAGAGGATAACTACAAGGATAACTAAGAGGATAACTACAAGGATAACTAAGAGGATAACTACAAGGATAACTAAGAGGATAACTAAGAGGATAACTAAGAGGATAACTACAAGGATAACTACAATGATAACTAAAATGATAACTAAGAGGATAACTAAGAGGATAACTACAAGGATAACTAAGAAGATAACTAAGAGGATAACTAAGAGGATAACTAAGAAGATAACTAAGAGCATAACTAAGATGATAACTACTAGGATAACTAAGAAGATAACTAAGAGGATAACTAAGAAGATAACTAAGAAGATAACTAAGAGGCTAACTAAGAGGATAACTAAGAAGATAACTAAGAAGATAACTAAGAGGATAACTAAGAAGATAACTAAGAGGCTAACTAAGAGGATAACTAAGAAGATAACTAAGAGGATAACTAAGAGGATAACTAAGAGGATAACTAAGAAGATAACTAAGAAGATAACTAAGAGGCTAACTAAGAGGATAACTAAGAAGATAACTAAGAGGATAACTAAGAGGATAACTAAGAGGATAACTAAGAAGATAACTAAGAAGATAACTAAGAGGCTAACTAAGAGGATAACTAAGAAGATAACTAAGAAGATAACTAAGAGGATAACTAAGAAGATAACTAAGAAGATAACTAAGAAGATAACTAAGAGGATAACTAAGAAGATAACTAAGAGGATAACTAAGAGGATAACTAAGAGGATAACTAAGAAGATAACTAAGAAGATAACTAAGAGGCTAACTAAGAGGATAACTAAGAAGATAACTAAGAAGATAACTAAGAGGATAACTAAGAAGATAACTAAGAAGATAACTAAGAGGATAACTAAGAAGATAACTAAGAAGATAACTAAGAGGATAACTAAGAAGATAACTAAGAGGATAACTAAGAAGATAACTAAGAGGCCAACTAAGAAGATAACTAAGAATATAACTAAGAACATAACTAAGAGGATAACTAAGAAGATAACTAAGAGGAGAACTAAGAGGATAACTAAGAAGATAACTAAGAGGATAACTAAGAGGATAACTAAGAAGATAACTAAGAGGATAACTAAGAGGATAACTAAGAAGATAACTAAGAGGATAACTAAGAGGATAACTAAGAGGATAACTAAGAGGATAACTAAGAAGATCTAAGCAAATCAAATCAAAGGTGATGATGTGTGTGTGCTGCCTGTCTGTGTGTGAGATGATGATGTGTGTGTGCTGCCTGTCTGTGTGTGAGATGATGATGTGTGTGCTGCCTGTCTGTGTGCTGCCTGTCTGTGTGTGAGATGATGATGTGTGTGTGCTGCCTGTCTGTGTGTGAGATGATGATGTCTGTGTGCTGCCTGTCTGTGTGTCCGTGTGTATTCTGGATGACCAGGAGGACCCACTGTCCGTCTTCCTCTCAAAACCCTTACTCCATTCATCCTCAAACGTCAAATGCAATCAGAGGAACTGCCAGCCAGCGTGCAAACCCTCCTCCGGTCATCGTGTCCTGCCTGCCTGGCTCTGAGTCCGAGCAGTGATTAAAACCCCTAATCTTCTCTCCCATCCAAGGAAAAACATTTCCCCTGCTCAATCACCAGGGCAGTTACAAGCTTTTTGGGATGGACAACAGGGTCACCACGACGGCTTCCAGTGTAAGGATCTGTCAAGAAGTTGGCACAAGCCCAAATAATACACAATAGATTTTGTAGTGTTAAAATCAACACTTCAAGAAATAGCTTTTAACACTATCTCAGAGTACATATGGTCCCACTCTAAAGTGTGTAAAAATGACTGTGATTAAAATGTTATTATGGGTGTTACTGTAACACTTTGTAGTTAAAAAAAATGAACACTGCATTACACTTGCCAGTGTTACTGGTAATTAACACTCACAGTGTTATTTATATTCAAACTAGTGTTAATCTAGACTTAACGCCTATTAATGTTTAACAAAAACACTGTTACAGCAAGTCATTTTGGGTGTTGTTTTAACACCGTATGGTGTAAATCATCATTTGCATATTTCCCATGGTGCCTTTTCTTTTCGATTGAATTGTAGAGTTACCACCTATTACTGTATTAGTTAGTGACAGAGATATGGCGAATGTTATCATTAAAATGTACTTTATGATAATATATAACATATACAGTGCCTTGCGAAAGTATTCGGTCCCCTTGAACTTTGCGACCTTTTGCCACATTTCAGGCTTCAAACATAAAGATATAAAACTGTTTTTTTTTGTGAAGAATCAACAACAAGTGGGACACAATCATGAAGTGGAACGACATTTATTGGATATTTCAAACTTTTTTAACAAATCTGAAAAATTGGGCGTGCAAAATTATTCAGCCCCCTTAAGTTAATACTTTGTAGCGCCACCTTTTGCTGCGATTACAGCTGTAAGTCGCTTGGGGTATGTCTCTATCAGTTTTGCACATCGAGAGACTGAACATTTTTCCCATTCCTCCTTGCAAAACAGCTCGAGCTCAGTGAGGTTGGATGGAGAGCATTTGTGAACAGCAGTTTTCAGTTCTTTCCACAGATTCTCGATTGGATTCAGGTCTGGACTTTGACTTGGCCATTCTAACACCTGGATATGTTTATTTTTTAACCATTCCATTGTAGATTTTGCTTTATGTTTTGGATCATTGTCTTGTTGGAAGACAAATCTCCGTTCCAGTCTCAGGTCTTTTGCAGACTCCATCAGGTTTTCTTCCAGAATGGTCCTGTATTTGGCTCCATCCATCTTCCCATCAATTTTAACCATCTTCCCTGTCCCTGCTGAAGAAAAGCAGGCCCAAACCATGATGCTGCCACATCCATGTTTGACAGTGGGGATGGTGTGTTCAAGGTGATGAGCTGTGTTGCTTTTACGCCATTGCATTGTTGCCAAAAAGTTCAACTTTGGTTTCATCTGACCAGAGCACCTTCTTCCACATGTTTGGTGTGTCTCCCAGGTGGCTTGTGGCAAACTTTAACCGACACTTTTTATGGATATCTTTAAGACAATTCTTAAATGGCTTTCTTCTTGCCATTCTTCCATAATGGCCAGATTTGTGCAATATACAACTGATTGTTGTCCTATGGACAGAGTCTCCCACCTCAGCTGTAGATCTCTGCAGTTCATCCAGAGTGATCATGGGCCTCTTGGCTGCATCTCTGATCAGTCTTCTCCTTGTATGAGCTGAAAGTTTAGAGGGACGGCCAGGTCTTGCTAGATTTGCAGTGGTCTTATACTCCTTCCATTTCAATATTATCGCTTGCACAGTGCTCCTTGGGATGTTTAAAGCTTGGGAAATATTTTTGTATCCCAATCCAGCTTTAAACTTCTTCACAACAGTATCTCGGACCTGCCTGGTGTGTTCCTTGTTCTTCATGATGCTCTCTGCGCTTTTAACGGACCTCTGAGACGATCACAGTGCAGGTGCATTTATACGGAGACTTGCTTACACACAGGTGGATTGTATTTATCATCATTAGTCATTTAGGTCAACATTGGATCATTCAGAGATCCTCACTGAACTTCTGGAGAGAGTTTGCTGCACTGAAAGTAAAGGGGCTGAATAATTTTGCATGCCCAATTTTTCAGTTTTTGATTTGTTAAAAAATTTTGAAATATCCAATAAATGTCATTCCACTTCATGATTGTGTCCCACTTGTTGTTGATTCTTCACAAAAAAATACAGTTTTATATCTTTATGTTTGAAGCCTGAAATGTGGCAAAAGGTCGCAAAGTTCAAGGGGCCGAATACTTTCGCAAGGCACTGTATGTTCATGGTAAACTGCAGAGAGGGAAACAGACTAGAGGAACCAAGATTAGAAAGGTTCCCCTTTTATATTTTTACCAAAGAGGATGAGAGTTAAGAGTTTACCTGAAAAGACTGGAGGCGTAACAGATCACTTCAACTGGCAGGCTTTACAGTCATGCAAGCATAAGCTATGTGAACCCAAGAGAATACTAGTTTATGTCAATGCATAGTTACTGAACTAAAGAAGGAATCCATTAACTTACACACACACACACGCACACGCGCACACACACACACACACACACACACACACACACACACACACAGACACACACACACACACACACACACACACACACACACACACACACACACACTTTTTGCGCTCAGAGGAGTCTCAATTCCGTCAGGACATTGATTCTACAAGGTGTTGAAAGCGTTCCACAGGGATGTTGTCCCATGTTGACTCCAATGCTTCCCACAGTTGTGTCAAGTTGGCTGGTAGTGAATCTCCACTCCAAATAGCTCGTTCCATCTCATCCTCACAGATGCTCAATTGGACTGAGATCATGGTGTCTGGGCAGGCCACCGCAGTAAACTGATTTCACTGTCATGTCCGTGGAACCATTCCTGGACAATCCTAGCCTTGTGGGATGGTGCATTATCCTGCTGAAAAAAAAATCTAATTGCTCTGCATAATTATTGTGTCAGCCTCCTTTGTTCTGTTTCATCAATTACCCGTTTTTGACCACTGGCCTGCCTTTGGCTAGCTGGACCATTCTTGATACTCACGGGAAACTGTTGAGCGTGAAAAACCCAGCAGCGTTGCAGTTCTTGACACACTCCAACCCGGTGCTCCTGGCACCTACTACCATACTCCATTCAAAGGAAATTCAATATTTTGTTTTGCCCATTCACACTCTGAATGGCACACATACACAATCCATGTGGCGGTAGGGTAGCCTAGTGGTTAGAGCGTTGGACTAGTAACCGGAAGGTTGCAAGTTCAAACCCCCTAGCTGACAAAGTACGAATCTGTTGTTCTGCCCCTGAACAGGCAGTTAACCCACTGTTCCTAGGCTGAAAATAAGAATTTGTTCTTAACTGACTTGCCTAGTTAAATAAAGGTACATTTATTTATTTTTTTGTCTGAAATCATTCTTTAACCTTGTGTCCTCCCCTTCATCTACACTGATTGAAGTGGATTTAATAAGCGATCATTAACCTGGATTCACCTGGTGAGCCAGAAGAGCAGGTGTTCCTCATGCTTTGTACAGTCAGTGTATAATCCATTTCCAAAGGGAAAATCTGCGTTATTATCCCTGTGAAGGGTTAGAAAACTGGGCTTTCAAATAGACCCTGCAATTCTATGTCATGTTCCTGGTTCACACATGAAAAGGGCTGTTGTGTGACCTATTATCTATTACTGCCACAAAGGCATTCATGAGCCATGACTGCAGCAGATATCCCTGTGACCGTTGAGTCACTGTAATCTCCCTTTAATGCGCTTTGAATTTACGCTGGCCACTCGCTAACGACCTGATGGCTAACGGCCTGGTACTCAGGGCTCTATTGTCCCTCTAGCCACTCTGACATCAATGCAAATGGGATCGAATAATGCTTTTTAAAACTCACCTCAGTGTGATGATCAATTTGAAGAAAGAAGTTCAACAACAGGATGGAAACTGAGTGTAAAATATGGTTGTTGTTTCCATGCCTAACAACGATATGGACATCGCTTTCTAAGTCATTCAAACCCCCTATACGCATATTAAAAGCCTATACATATTCATAGGCCTATATATGAGCCCATGTATAGGGGCGGCAGGGTAGCCTAGTGGTAGCCTAACCGGAAGGTTGCAAGTTCAAACCCCCGAGCTGACAAGGTACAAATCTGTCGTTCTGCCCCTGAACAGGCAGTTAATAAGAATTTGTTCTTAACTGACTTGCCTAGTTAAATAAAGGTATCAGAAAATAGCTGAATTTAAAGATGATGCTGCCTTTATAAAATACATAGTCTACCAAAACTGCATATTATGCATGGCAGAACAACGGACCTAGGCCATGCATTGTGAGTGCAGGGGAGTTTACAGAGGTAGCCTAAAATTTTTACGAATTTGCATTATCCATCTCCTCCTCTCTCCTCCTTTCTCAAGTGCTCAGAGAGTGGTGTCAACAGTTTAATTAAATGTTTCATTGTGAAAACATGTTACTATCCGAAACAGATTTAACTTGTTTTCGCAAATTAAGTACTGGGTAGCTACAGGAACAGACAGTACTGGGTAGCTACAGGAACAGACAGTACTGGGTAGCTGCAGGAACAGACAGTACTGGGTAGCTACAGGAACAGACAGTACTGGGTAGCTGCAGGAACAGACAGTACTGGGTAGCTACAGGAACAGACAGTACTGGGTAGCTGCAGGAACAGACAGTACTGGGTAGCTACGGGAACAGACAGTACTGGGTAGCTACAGGAACAGACAGTACTGGGTAGCTGCAGGAACAGACAGTACTGGGTAGCTACAGGAACAGACAGTACTGGGTAGCTACAGGAACAGACAGTACTGGGTAGCTACAGGAACAGACAGTACTGGGTAGCTACAGGAACAGACAGTACTGGGTAGCTACAGGAACAGACAGTACTGGGTAGCTGCAGGAACAGACAGTACTGGGTAGCTACAGGAACAGACAGTACTGGGTAGCTGCAGGAACAGACAGTACTGGGTAGCTACAGGAACAGACAGTACTGGGTAGCTGCAGGAACAGACAGTACTGGGTAGCTAGGGGAACAGACAGTACTGGGTAGCTACAGGAACAGACAGTACTGGGTAGCTACAGGAACAGACAGTACTGGGTAGCTACAGGAACAGACAGTACTGGGTAGCTACAGGAACAGACAGTACTGGGTAGCTACAGGAACAGACAGTACTGGGTAGCTACAGGAACAGACAGTACTGGGTAGCTGCAGGAACAGACAGTACTGGGTAGCTACAGGAACAGACAGTACTGGGTAGCTACAGGAATAGGGTTGGAGAGCCCATGGCATACAGAGTTCGGAGTGGGAATATCACCTGTCTCGTAGCGAGAGGCTGAGTGAAATTACCCATTAGGCTTCCCTGCATGATGGAATAGCGAACTGGCGAGAAAGCGGCCTCCATTCGCTATTCGAATGCATACAGGTGGCATGTATTTCCCCCATGGCCATTCTATTCAAACCAATTGTACATATTAGTAAATATTACATTGAGAATCGTGTGATGAGTGAAAATGTGATTGAACCGCTGTGCAGCCTGAGGATAAGGAACAAAGCACAAAATTTTATTTTTTTGCGACTTTTTCAAATCATCTATAGACTATAGTCATATATATATATATATATACAGTATATATATACATATAGCAGCATATATACAACATATATATACATATAGCAGCATATATACAGTATATATATACATATAGCAGCATATATACAGTATATATATACATATAGCAGCATATATACAACATATACAGTATATATATATACATATAGCAGCATATATACAACATATACAGTATATATATACATATAGCAGCATATATACAACATATATACAGTATATATATACATATAGCAGCATATATACAGTATATACAGTATATATATATACATATAGCAGCATATATACAGTATATATATACATATAGCAGCATATATACACATATACAGTATATATATACATATAGCAGCATATATACAATATATACAGTATATATATACATATAGCAGCATATATACAATATATACAGTATATATATACATATAGCAGCATATATACAACATATATATACATATAGCAGCATATATACAACATATACAGTATAATAATACATTTTAGCAGCATATATACAACATATACAGTATATATGTACATATAGCAGCACATATACAATATATACAGTATATATATACATATAGCAGCATATATACAACATATATATACATATAGCAGCATATATACAACATATATATACATATAGCAGCATATATACAACATATATACAGTATATATATACATATAGCAGCATATATACAGTATATATATACATATAGCAGCATATATACAATATATACAGTATATATATACATATAGCAGCATATATACAACATATATATACATATAGCAGCATATATACAACATATATATACATATAGCAGCATATATACAACATATACAGTATATATATACATATAGCAGCATATATACAACATATATATACATATAGCAGCATATATACAGCATATACAGTATATATATATACATATAGCAGCATATATACAGTATATATATACATATAGCAGCATATATACAGTATATATATACATATAGCAGCATATATACAACATATATATACATATAGCAGCATATATACAGCATATACAGTATATATATATACATATAGCAGCATATATACAGTATATATATACATATAGCAGCATATATACAACATATACAGTATATATATATACATATAGCAGCATATATACAACATATATACAGTATATATATACATATAGCAGCATATATACAGTATATATATACACATAGCAGCATATATACAACATATACAGTATATATATACATATAGCAGCATATATACAACATATACAGTATATATATATACATATAGCAGCATATATACAACATATACAGTATATATATACATATAGCAGCATATATACAGTATATATATACATATAGCAGCATATATACAACATATACAGTATATATATACATATAGCAGCATATATACAGCATATACAGTATATATATACATATAGCAGCATATATACAGTATATATATACATATAGCAGCATATATACAACATATACAGTATATATATACATATAGCAGCATATATACAGCATATACAGTATATATATACATATAGCAGCATATATACAACATATACAGTATATATATACATATAGCAGCATATATACAACATATACAGTATATATATATATACATATAGCAGCATATATACAACATATACAGTATATATATACATATAGCAGCATATATACAGTATATATATACATATAGCAGCATATATACAACATATACAGTATATATATACATATAGCAGCATATATACAGCATATACAGTATATATATACATATAGCAGCATATATACAGCATATACAGTATATATATATATACATATAGCAGCATATATACAGCATATACAGTATATATATATACATATAGCAGCATATATACAGCATATACAGTATATATATACATATAGCAGCATATATACAACATGTACAGTATATATATATATATATATAGCAGCATATATACAACATATACAGTATATATATACATATAGCAGCATATATACAACATATAAAGTATATATATATACATATAGCAGCATATATACAACATATACAGTATATATATATACATATAGCAGCATATATACAACATGTACAGTATATATATATATATATAGCAGCATATATACAACATATACAGTATATATATATATATAGCAGCATATATACAACATATACAGTATATATATACATATATAGCAGCATATATACAGTATATATATACATATATAGCAGCATATATACAACATGTACAGTATATATATATATATATATAGCAGCATATATACAACATATACAGTATATATATATACATATAGCAGCATATATTCAGTGTATACATATAGCAGCATATATACAACATATAAAGTATATATATATATACATATAGCAGCATATATACAACATATACAGTATATATATACATATAGCAGCATATATACAGTATATATATACATATAGCAGCACATATACAACATATACAGTATATATATACATATAGCAGCATATATACAACATATACAGTATATATATATACATATAGCAGCATATATACAACATATACAGTATATATATATACATATAGCAGCATATATACAACATATACAGTATATATATATACATATAGCAGCATATATACAACATATACAGTATATATATACATATAGCAGCATATATACAGCATATACAGTATATATATATACATATAGCAGCATATATACAGTATATATATACATATAGCAGCATATATACAACATATACAGTATATATATATACATATAGCAGCATATATACAACATATACAGTATATATATACATATAGCAGCATATATACAACATATACAGTATATATATATACATATAGCAGCATATATACAACATATACAGTATATATATACATATAGCAGCATATATACAGCATATACAGTATATATATATACATATAGCAGCATATATACAGTATATATATACATATAGCAGCATATATACAACATATACAGTATATATATATATATATATATATACATATAGCAGCATATATACAACATATACAGTATATATATACATATAGCAGCATATATACAACATATACAGTATATATATACATATAGCAGCATATATACAGCATATACAGTATATATATATACATATAGCAGCATATATACAACATATACAGTATATATATATACATATAGCAGCATATATACAACATGTACAGTATATATATACATATAGCAGCATATATACAACATATACAGTATATATATATACATATAGCAGCATATATACAACATGTACAGTATATATATACATATAGCAGCATATATACAGCATATACAGTATATATATATACATATAGCAGCATATATACAACATGTACAGTATATATATACATATAGCAGCATATATACAACATATACAGTATATATATATACATATAGCAGCATATATACAA
This sequence comes from Oncorhynchus clarkii lewisi, assembly GCF_045791955.1. Lineage (NCBI taxonomy): Eukaryota > Metazoa > Chordata > Actinopteri > Salmoniformes > Salmonidae > Oncorhynchus > Oncorhynchus clarkii. The sequence goes on along the minus strand of NC_092151.1, from coordinate 4,604,608 downwards.
CATATACAGTATATATATACATATAGCAGCATATATACAACATGTACAGTATATATATACATATAGCAGCATATATACAACATATACAGTATATATATACATATAGCAGCATATATACAACATATACAGTGACTTTGGAAAGTATTCAGACCACTTGACTTTTTACCCCCCAAAAAATAAATGTACATTACAACTTTATTCTAACATTTATGAAATAGTTTTTCCCCCTCAACAATCTACACACAATACCCCATACTGGCACAGCAAAAACAGGTTTTTATAAATATTTTCAAATGTATTACAAATAAAAAACTGAAATATCACATTTACATCAGTATTCAGACCCTTTACTCAATACTTTGTTGAAGCACCTTTGGCAGCGATTACAGCTTCGAGTTTTCTTGGGTATGACGCTACAAGCTTGGCACACCTGTATTTGGGGAGTTTCTCCCATTCTTCTCTGCAGATCCTCTCAAGCTCTGTCAGGTTGGATGGGGAGCGTCGCTGCACAGCTATTTTCAGGTCTCTTCAGAGATGTTTGATCGGGTTCAAGTCTGGGCTCTGGCTGGGCCACTCAAGGACATTCAGAGACTTGTCCAAAGCCACTCCTGCATTGTCTTGTCTGTGTGTTGTCCTGTTGGAAGGTGAACCTTCACCCCAGTCTGAGGTCCTGAGCGCTCTGGAGCAGGTTTTCAACAAGGATCTCTCTGTACTTTGCTCTGGTCATATTTCAATCTTGACTAGAAATATCTCAAGGACGATCAATGGAAACAGGATGCACCTGAGCTCAATTTTTAAGTCTCATATAAAATACTTCTGTAAATCAGGTATTTCTGTTGAACCTTTTTACTACATTTGCAAAAATTAAAAATTAAAAAACATTTTTTGCTTTGTCATTTTGAGGTATTATGTGTAGATTGCTGAGGATTTTATTTTATTTTATCCATTTTACAATAAGGCTGTAATGTAAAAAAAAAAAGTGTGGAAAAGTCAAGGGGTCTAAATACTTTCCAAATGCAGCCTTATTCGTGTGTTCTGATTTCTAACAGATTCGAAGGTTTGTATCATTTCTAAAATAACTCTGAATCTAACATATAGGATCTGTTTCAAATGATCCCTTTTACACTCAACATAGATACTTCATGTGCGCACTCGCTCTGGAATGGGAAAAATATCCTTTCTATTTTATTCAGCTAAGTTCAATTATATTCGTCTCACTATAAAATCATAGAATGTAAAATAATGGCACGGGACTTATAAGCATATCTTGTCTGCTAAATGAATAAGCCGACATCCTATGACATAGCTCATGGCCAGATAACACACAATAGACCAACTCATATTCCGTTCTTCTGAAATACATTTCATTCATATGATAATGTTTCTTTAGACCTGACTAACATACATAATGGATTTATTGTGATGCTGTGTATATTAAATTGATTTAGGTTGAAATGTAGATGTTCCAAAGGCAAGCGTCATTGGCTTGTATTCGGCTTGTACACATGGAGGACTGGAGACACTAAGCTCGTTTATGTTTACTGACGGTCAATTACCATGAGACAGACATTCTTTTTGCATGACAACAACCTACAGAAAAAACCGCTGTCACGGCCCTAATATCACAGGAACACATTAGAGAGAGATGAGGGAACACACTAAAGAGATGGGAACGTCGTCTTCCAACCGTCCCTATCAATTAGCTGTTAGCCTTTAGCCGTTAGTGTTTATAAAACCAAGCATTCTGAATGCTTCTGACGTAATGTTCATTTAGCAGCTTCTATGAATCATTTATTTGTTATTTTGCAAATAAGACAAATTACAAAGACGGCCATGCCCAAGCTTTCCTGTAACGTGGCATCTTGTGGAAGAGAGGTTATTATGTCCCCTGACATCCTATCTTAAAGGGACGTCTTGTGGAAGAGAGGTTATTTTGTCCCCTGACATCCTTTCTTAAAGGGACGTCTTGTGGAAGAGAGGTTATTATGTCCCCTGACATACTTTCTTAAAGGGGCATCTTGTCGAAGTATGAGTGGATATTATTTACCCTGACATCCTTTCTTAAAGGGGCGTCTTGTCGAAGTATGAGTGGATATTATGTCCCCTGACATCCTATCTTAAAGGGGCATCTTGTCGAAGTATGAGTGGATATTATTTACCCTGACATTCTTTCTTAAAGGGGCGTCTTGTCGAAGTATGAGTGGATATTATTTACCCTGACATTCTTTCTTAAAGGGGCATCTTGTCGAAGTATGAGTGGATATTATTTACCCTGACATTCTTTCTTAAAGGGGCATCTTGTCGAAGTATGAGTGGATATTATGTCCCCTGACATCCTTTATTCCCTCAGAGAGTAGAAGGGTTTCTTATCGATCAGTTTCCCCTCCAGGACAACTCTAATACCATGGATCAACAGAGTGTGTTCTTAAAGCACACACACACACACACACACACACACACACACACACACACACACACACACACACACACACACATACACACACACACACACATACACACACATACACACACACACACACACACACACACACACACACACACACACACACACACACACACACACACACACACACACACACACACACACACATACACACACACACACACATACACACACACACACACATACACACACACACACACACACACATACACACATACACACACACACACACACACACACACACACACACACATACACACACACACACACACACACACACATACACACACACACACACACACACACACACACACACACACACACACATACACATACACACACACACACACACACACACACACACATACACACACACACACATACACACACACACACATACACACACACACACACACACACACACACACACACACACACACACACACACACACACACACACACACACACACACACACACACACACACACAGAGCTGATTCCTGGTGTGCTTATAAAACAGATTGAATTAGACCGGTGAATAGCAGAGACGATGTTTGTTGTTGCTCCCTGGGGCTGGTTGAATGGAGATATAAGGACCCCAGGAGCTTTTGTTCTCCTCAGTTAATGTCCTTAGTGAAAAGTGGGTTTTCAAAACAGGGCTATATTTGTGTTTCCAATGGGATTTGAAAAGACATTACGATATACATCTAAAAGCTTGCCACACTAAAGGGTATAACAAGATTCACATATCTATTGATAATATGTCAGAGAGAGATTACAGGGGTCAGGGGTCAATAGGACCACTATTGTTTTCACTATATATTTTACCTCTTGGGGATGTTATTCGAAAACATAATGTTAACTTTCACTGCTATGCGGATGACACACAGCTGTACATTTCAATGAAACATGGTGAAGCCCCAAAATTGCCCTCCCTGGAAGTCTGTGTTTCAGACATAAGGAAGTGGATGGCTGCAAACGTTCTACTTTTAAACTCAGACAAAACAGAGATGCTTGTTCTAGGTCCCAAGAAACAAAGAGATCTTCTGTTGAATCTGACAATTAATCTTAATGGTTGTACAGTCGCCTCAAATAAAACTGTGAAGGACCTCGGCGTTACTCTGGACCCTGATCTCTCTTTTGTCGAAAGAGACAGCTTTTTTCCATCTACGTAACATTGCAAAAATCAGAAACTTTCTGTCCAAAAATGGTGCAGAAAAATGAATCCATGCTTTTGTTACTTCTAGGTTAGACTACTGCAATGCTCTACTTTCCGGCTACCCGGATAAAGCACTAAATAAACTTCAGTTAGTGCTAAATACGGCTGCTAGAATCCTGACTAGAACCAAAAAATGTGATCATATTACTCCAGTGCTAGCCTCTCTACACTGGCTTCCTGTCAAAGCAAGGGCTGATTTCAAGGTTTTACTGCTAACCTACAAAGCATTACATGGGCTTGCTCCTACCTATCTCTCTGATTTGGTCCTGCCGTACATACCTACACGTACGCTACGGTCACAAGACGCAGGCCTCCTAATTGTCCCTAGAATTTCTAAGCAAACAGCTGGAGGCAGGGCTTTCTCCAATAGAGCTCCATTTTTATGGAACGGTCTGCCTACCCATGTCAGAGACGCAAACTCGGTCTCAACCTTCAAGTCTCTACTGAAGACTCATCTCTTCAGTGGGTCATATGATTGAGTGTAGTCTGGCCCAGGAGTGGGAAGGTGAACGGAAAGGCTCTGGAGCAACGAACCGCCCTTGCTGTCTCTGCCTGGCCGGTTCCCCTCTTTCCACTGGGATTCTCTGCCTCTAACCCTATTACAGGGGCTGAGTCACTGGCTTACTGGGGCTCTCTCATACCGTCCCTGGAGGGGGTGCGTCACCTGAGTGGGTTGATTCACTGATGTGGTCATCCTGTCTGGGTTGGCGCCCCCCCCCCCCCCCCCCCCCCTTGGGTTGTGCCGTGGCGGAGGTCTTTGTGGGCTATACTCAGCCTTGTCTCAGGATGGTAAGTTGGTGGTTGAAGATATCCCTCTAGTGGTGTGGGGGCTGAGTCACTGGCTTACTGGGGCTCTCTCATGCCGTCCCTGGAGGGGGTGCGTCACCTGAGTGGGTTGATTCGCTGATGTGGTCATCCTGTCTGGGTTTGCGCCCCCCCCCCCCCCCCCCCCCCCTTGGGTTGTGCCGTGGCGGATGGGGCCACAGTGTCTCCTGACCCCTCCTGTCTCAGCCTCCAGTATTTACGCTGCAGTAGTTTATGTCTCCTGTCCTATTCGGTGTCCTGTGTGAATCTAAGTGTGCGTTCTCTAATTCCCTCTTTCTCTCTTTCTCTCTCTCGGAGGACCTGAGCCCTAGGACCATGCCCCAGGAATACCTGACATGATGACTCCTTGCTGTCCCCAGTCCACCTGACTGTGCTGCTGCTCCAGTTTCAACTGTTCTGCCTTATTATTATTCGACCATGCTGGTCATTTATGAACATTTGAACATCTTGGCCATGTTCTGTTATAATCTCCACCCGGCACAGCCAGAAGAGGACTGGCCACCCCACATAGCCTGGTTCCTCTCTAGGTTTCTTCCTAGGTTTTGGCCTTTCTAGGGAGTTTTTCCTAGCCACCATGCTTCTACACCTGCATTGCTTGCTGTTTGGGATTTTAGGCTGGGTTTCTGTACAGCACTTTGAGATATCAGCTGATGTACGAAGGGCTATATAAATAAATTTGATTTGATTCGATTTGATTTGAACAGGTTGTATCTAACAGGTTGTATCTAACAGGTAATATATAACAGGTAGTATCTAACAGGTAATATCTAACAGGTAGTATCTAACAGGTAATATCTAACAGGTAATATCTAACAGGTAACCTGCTAGATATTACCTGTTATATATTACCTGTTAGATATTACCTGTTAGATACTACCTGTTAGATACTACCTGTTAGATACTACCTGTTAGATATTACCTGTTAGATATTACCTGTTAGATACTACCTGTTTGATACAACCTGTTAGATACTACCTGTTAGATACTACCTGTTAGATATTACCTGTTAGATACTACATGTTAGATACTACCTGTTAGATATTACTTGTTAGATATTACCTGTTATATACTACCTGTTAGATACAACCTGTTAGATATTACCTGTTAGATATTACCTGTTAGATATTACCTGTTAGATACTACCTGTTAGATATTACCTGTTAGATATTACCTGTTAGATATTACCTGTTAGATACTACCTGTTAGATACAACCTGTTAGATATTACCTGTTAGATATTACCTGTTAGATACTACCTCAAATCAAATCAAATCAAATTTTATTTGTCACATACACATGGTTAGCAGATGTTAATGCGAGTGTAGCGAAATGCTTGTGCTTCTAGTTCCGACAATGCAGTAATAACGAGTAATCTAACTAACAATTCCAAAACTACTGTCTTGTACACAGTGTAAGGGGATAAAGAATATGTACATAAGGATATATGAATGAGTGATGGTACAGAGCAGCATAGGCAAGATACAGTAGATGGTATCGGGTACAGTATGTACAAATGAGATGAGTATGTAAACAAAGTGGCATAGTATAGTATAAAGTGGCTAGTGATACATGTATTACATAAGGATACCGTCGATGATATAGAGTACAGTATATACGTATGCGTATGAGATGAATAATGTAGGGTAAGTAACATTTATATAAGGTAGCATTGTTTAAAGTGGCTAGTGATATATTTACATCATTTCCCATCAATTCCCATTATTAAAGTGGCTGGAGTTGAGTCAGTGTCAGTGTGTTGGCAGCAGCCACTCAGTGTTAGTGGTGGCTGTTTAACAGTCTGATGGCCTTGAGATAGAAGCTGTTTTTCAGTCTCTCGGTCCCAGCTTTGATGCACCTGTACTGACCTCGCCTTCTGGATGATAGCGGGGTGAACAGGCAGTGGCTCGGGTGGTTGATGTCCTTGATGATCTTTATGGCCTTCCTGTGACATCGGGTGGTGTAGGTGTCCTGGAGGGCAGGTAGTTTGCCCCCGGTGATGCGTTGTGCAGACCTCACTACCCTCTGGAGAGCCTTACGGTTGAGGGCGGTGCAGTTGCCATACCAGGCGGTGATACAGCCCGCCAGGATGCTCTCGATTGTGCATCTGTAGAAGTTTGTGAGTGCTTTTGGTGACAAGCCGAATTTCTTCAGCCTCCTGAGGTTGAAGAGGCGCTGCTGCGCCTTCTTCACGATGCTGTCTGTGTGAGTGGACCAATTCAGTTTGTCTGTGATGTGTATGCCGAGGAACTTAAAACTTGCTACCCTCTCCACTACTGTTCCATCGATGTGGATAGGGGGGTGTTCCCTCTGCTGTTTCCTGAAGTCCACAATCATCTCCTTAGTTTTGTTGACGTTGAGTGTGAGGTTGTTTTCCTGACACCACACTCCGAGGGCCCTCACCTCCTCCCTGTAGGCCGTCTCATCGTTGTTGGTAATCAAGCCTACCACTGTTGTGTCGTCCGCAAACTTGATGATTGAGTTGGAGGCGTGCGTGGCCACGCAGTCGTGGGTGAACAGGGAGTACAGGAGAGGGCTCAGAACGCAACCTTGTGGGGCCCCAGTGTTGAGGATCAGCGGGGAGGAGATGTTGTTGCCTACCCTCACCACCTGGGGGCGGCCCGTCAGGAAGTCCAGTACCCAGTTGCACAGGGCGGGGTCGAGACCCAGGGTCTCGAGCTTGATGACGAGCTTGGAGGGTACTATGGTGTTGAATGCCGAGCTGTAGTCGATGAACAGCATTCTCACATAGGTATTCCTCTTGTCCAGATGGGTTAGGGCAGTGTGCAGTGTGGTTGAGATTGCATCGTCTGTGGACCTATTTGGGCGGTAAGCAAATTGGAGTGGGTCTAGGGTGTCAGGTAGGGTGGAGGTGATATGGTCCTTGACTAGTCTCTCAAAGCACTTCATGATGACGGATGTGAGTGCTACGGGGCGGTAGTCATTTAGCTCAGTTACCTTAGCTTTCTTGGGAACAGGAACAATGGTGGCCCTCTTGAAGCATGTGGGAACAGCAGACTGGTATAGGGATTGATTGAATATGTCCGTAAACACACCGGCCAGCTGGTCTGCGCATGCTCTGTTAGATATTACCTGTTAGATATTACCTGTTAGATACTACCTGTTAGATATTACCTGTTAGATATTACCTGTTAGATATTACCTGTTAGATACAACCTGTTAGATATTACCTGTTAGATATTACCTGTTAGATATTACCTGTTAGATACTACCTGTTAGATATTACCTGTTAGATACAACCTGTTAGATACTAACTGTTAGATACTACCTGTTAGATATTACCTGTTAGATATAACCTGTTAGATACTACCTGTTAGATATTACCTGTTAGATATTACCTGTTAGATATTACCTGTTAGATATAACCTGTCAGATATTACCTGTTAGATACTACCTGTTATATATTACTTGTTATATACTACCTGTTAGATACTACCTGTTAGATACTACCTGTTAGATATTACCTGTTAGATATTACCTGTTAGATATTACCTGTTAGATACTACCTGTTAGATACTACCTGTTAGATATTACCTGTTAGATATTACCTGTTAGATATTACCTGTTAGATACTACCTGTTAGATACTACCTGTTAGATATTACCTGTTAGATATTACCTGTTAGATATTACCTGTTAGATACTACCTGTTAGATATTACCTGTTATATATTACTTGTTATATACTACCTGTTAGATATTACCTGTTAGATATTACCTGTTAGATATTACCTGTTAGATATTACCTGTTAGATACTACCTGTTAGACATTACTTGTTATATACTACCTGTTAGATATTACCTGTTAGATATAACCTGTTAGATACTACCTGTTAGATATTACCTGTTAGATATTACCTGTTAGATATTACCTGTTAGATATTACCTGTTAGATATAACCTGTTAGATATTACCTGTTAGATACTACCTGTTAGATATTACCTGTTAGATATTACCTGTTAGATACAACCTGTTAGATATTACCTGTTAGATACTACCTGTTAGATATAACCTGTTAGATATGACCTGTTAGATACAACCTGTTAGATACAACCTGTTAGATATTACCTGTTAGATATAACCTGTTAGATATTACCTGTTAGATACAACCGGTTAGATATTACCTGTTAGATATAACCTGTTAGATATTACCTGTTAGATATAACCTGTTAGATATTACCTGTTAGATACAACCTGTTAGATATAACCTGTTAGATATTACCTGTTAGATATTACCTGTTATATACAACCTGTTAGATATTACCTGTTAGATAATACCTGTTAGATACTACCTGTTAGATACTACCTGTTAGATATTACCTGTTAGATATTACCTGTTAGATATTACTGTTAGATATTACCTGTTAGATATTACCTGTTAGATATTACCTGTTAGATATTACCTGTTAGATATTACTGTTAGATATTACCTGTTAGATATTACCTGTTAGATATTACCTGTTAGATATTACCTGTTAGATATTACTGTTAGATATTACCTGTTAGATATTACCTGTTAGATATTACCTGTTAGATGCAACCTGCTAGATATTACCTGTTATATATTACCTGTTAGATATTACCTGTTAGATACTACCTGTTAGATACTACCTGTTAGATACTACCTGTTAGATATTACCTGTTAGATATTACCTGTTAGATATTACCTGTTAGATACTACCTGTTTGATACAACCTGTTAGATACTACCTGTTAGATACTACCTGTTAGATATTACCTGTTAGATACTACCTGTTAGATACTACCTGTTAGATATTACCTGTTAGATATTACCTGTTAGATACTACCTGTTAGATACAACCTGTTAGATATTACCTGTTAGATATTACCTGTTAGATACTACCTGTTAGATATTACCTGTTAGATATTACCTGTTAGATACTACCTGTTAGATATTACCTGTTAGATACAACCTGTTAGATATTACCTGTTAGATATTACCTGTTAGATATTACCTGTTAGATACTACCTGTTAGATATTACCTGTTAGATACAACCTGTTAGATACTAACTGTTAGATACTACCTGTTAGATATTACCTGTTAGATATAACCTGTTAGATACTACCTGTTAGATATTACCTGTTAGATATTACCTGTTAGATATTACCTGTTAGATATAACCTGTCAGATATTACCTGTTAGATACTACCTGTTAGATATTACCTGTTAGATATTACCTGTTAGATACTACCTGTTAGATCTTACCTGTTAGATATTACCTGTTAGATATGACCTGTTAGATACAACCTGTTAGATATTACCTGTTAGATATTACCTGTTAGATATTACCTGTTAGATCTTACCTGTTAGATACTACCTGTTAGATATTACCTGTTAGATATTACCTGTTAGATACAACCTGTTAGATACAACCTGTTAGATATTACCTGTTAGATATTACCTGTTAGATATTACCTGTTAGATATTACCTGTTAGATACTACCTGTTAGATACTACCTGTTAGATATTACCTGTTAGATCTTACCTGTTAGATATTACCTGTTAGATATTACCTGTTAGATCTTACCTGTTAGATATTACCTGTTAGATACTACCTGTTAGATATTACCTGTTAGATATTACCTGTTAGATATTACCTGTTAGATATTACCTGTTAGATATTACCTGTTAGATACTACCTGTTAGATACTGCCTGTTAGATTTTACCTGTTAGATATTACCTGTTAGATATTACCTGTTAGATACTACCTGTTAGATATTACCTGTTAGATATTACCTGTTAGATATTACCTGTTAGATATTACCTGTTAGATATAACCTGTTAGATATTACCTGTTAGATATAACCTGTTAGATATTACCTGTTAGATACTACCTGTTAGATACAACCTGTTAGATACAACCTGTTAGATATTACCTGTTATATATTACCTGTTAGATATTACCTGTTAGATATTACCTGTTAGATATTACCTGTTAGATGTTACCTGTTAGATATTACCTGTTAGATATTACCTGTTAGATATAACCTGTTAGATATTACCTGTTAGATATTACTTGTTAGATATTACCTGTTAGATATTACCTGTTAGATATTACCTGTTAGATATTACCTGTTAGATATTACCTGTTAGATATTACCTGTTAGATATTACCTGTTATATATTACCTGTTAGATACTACCTGTTAGATACTACCTGTTAGATACTACCTGTTAGATATTACCTGTTAGATATTACCTGTTAGATATTACCTGTTAGATATTACCTGTTAGATATTACCTGTTAGATATTACCTGTTAGATATTACCTGTTAGATATTACCTTGTTAGATACTACCTGTTAGATATTACCTGTTAGATACTACCTGTTAGATACTACCTGTTAGATATTACCTGTTAGATACTACCTGTTAGATACTACCTGTTAGATACTACCTGTTAGATATTACCTGTTAGATACTACCTGTTAGATATTACCTGTTAGATACAACCTGTTAGATATTACCTGTTAGATATTACCTGTTAGATACTACCTGTTAGATATTACCTGTTAGATACTACCTGTTAGATACAACCTGTTAGATATTACCTGTTAGATATTACCTGTTAGATACTACCTGTTAGATATTACCTGTTAGATATTACCTGTTAGATACAACCTGTTAGATATTACCTGTTAGATATTACCTGTTAGATACAACCTGTTAGATATTACCTGTTAGATATTACCTGTTAGATATTACCTGTTAGATACAACCTGTTAGATACTAACTGTTAGATACTACCTGTTAGATATTACCTGTTAGATATTACCTGTTAGATATTACCTGTTAGATATTACCTGTTAGATATTACCTGTTAGATACTACCTGTTAGATATTACCTGTTAGATACTACCTGTTAGATATTACCTGTTAGATATTACCTGTTAGATATTACCTGTTAGATACAACCTGTTAGATATTACCTGTTAGATATTACCTGTTAGATATTACCTGTTAGATATTACCTGTTAGATATTACCTGTTAGATACAACCTGTTAGATATTACCTGTTAGATACTACCTGTTAGATATTACCTGTTAGATATTACCTGTTAGATATTACCTGTTAGATACAACCTGTTAGATATTACCTGTTAGATATTACCTGTTAGATATTACCTGTTAGATATTACCTGTTAGATATTACCTGTTAGATACTACCTGTTAGATATTACCTGTTAGATATTACCTGTTAGATACTACCTGTTAGATATTACCTGTTAGATACAACCTGTTAGATATTACCTGTTAGATATTACCTGTTAGATATAACCTGTTAGATATTACCTGTTAGATATTACCTGTTAGATATAACCTGTTAGATATTACCTGTTAGATATTACCTGTTAGATATTACCTGTTAGATATTACCTGTTAGATATTACCTGTTAGATATTACCTGTTAGATACAACCTGTTAGATATTACCTGTTAGATACAACCTGTTAGATATTACCTGTTAGATATTACCTGTTAGATACTACCTGTTAGATATTACCTGTTAGATATTACCTGTTAGATATTACCTGTTAGATACTACCTGTTAGATATTACCTGTTAGATATTACCTGTTAGATATTACCTGTTAGATACAACCTGTTAGATACTAACTGTTAGATACTACCTGTTAGATATTACCTGTTAGATATTACCTGTTAGATATTACCTGTTAGATATTACCTGTTAGATATTACCTGTTAGATACTACCTGTTAGATATTACCTGTTAGATACTACCTGTTAGATATTACCTGTTAGATATTACCTGTTAGATATTACCTGTTAGATACAACCTGTTAGATATTACCTGTTAGATATTACCTGTTAGATATTACCTGTTAGATATTACCTGTTAGATATTACCTGTTAGATACAACCTGTTAGATATTACCTGTTAGATATTACCTGTTAGATACTACCTGTTAGATATTACCTGTTAGATATTACCTGTTAGATACTACCTGTTAGATATTACCTGTTAGATACAACCTGTTAGATATTACCTGTTAGATATTACCTGTTAGATATTACCTGTTAGATATTACCTGTTAGATATTACCTGTTAGATATTACCTGTTAGATACAACCTGTTAGATATTACCTGTTAGATACAACCTGTTAGATATTACCTGTTAGATATTACCTGTTAGATACTACCTGTTAGATATTACCTGTTAGATATTACCTGTTAGATATTACCTGTTAGATACTACCTGTTAGATATTACCTGTTAGATATTACCTGTTAGATATTACCTGTTAGATACAACCTGTTAGATATTACCTGTTAGATACAACCTGTTAGATACAACCTGTTAGATATTACCTGTTAGATATTACCTGTTAGATATTACCTGTTAGATATTACCTGTTAGATACAACCTGTTAGATATTACCTGTTAGATACTACCTGTTAGATATTACCTGTTAGATATTACCTGTTAGATATTACCTGTTAGATACAACCTGTTAGATATTACCTGTTAGATATTACCTGTTAGATATTACCTGTTAGATATTACCTGTTAGATATTACCTGTTAGATACTACCTGTTAGATATTACCTGTTAGATATTACCTGTTAGATACTACCTGTTAGATATTACCTGTTAGATACAACCTGTTAGATATTACCTGTTAGATATTACCTGTTAGATATAACCTGTTAGATATTACCTGTTAGATATTACCTGTTAGATATAACCTGTTAGATATTACCTGTTAGATATTACCTGTTAGATATTACCTGTTAGATATTACCTGTTAGATATTACCTGTTAGATATTACCTGTTAGATACAACCTGTTAGATATTACCTGTTAGATACAACCTGTTAGATATTACCTGTTAGATATTACCTGTTAGATACTACCTGTTAGATATTACATGTTAGATATTACCTGTTAGATATTACCTGTTAGATACTACCTGTTAGATATTACCTGTTAGATATTACCTGTTAGATATTACCTGTTAGATACAACCTGTTAGATACTAACTGTTAGATACTACCTGTTAGATATTACCTGTTAGATATTACCTGTTAGATATTACCTGTTAGATATTACCTGTTAGATATTACCTGTTAGATACTACCTGTTAGATATTACCTGTTAGATACTACCTGTTAGATATTACCTGTTAGATATTACCTGTTAGATATTACCTGTTAGATACAACCTGTTAGATATTACCTGTTAGATATTACCTGTTAGATATTACCTGTTAGATATTACCTGTTAGATATTACCTGTTAGATACAACCTGTTAGATATTACCTGTTAGATACTACCTGTTAGATATTACCTGTTAGATATTACCTGTTAGATATTACCTGTTAGATACAACCTGTTAGATATTACCTGTTAGATATTACCTGTTAGATATTACCTGTTAGATATTACCTGTTAGATATTACCTGTTAGATACTACCTGTTAGATATTACCTGTTAGATATTACCTGTTAGATACTACCTGTTAGATATTACCTGTTAGATACAACCTGTTAGATATTACCTGTTAGATATTACCTGTTAGATATAACCTGTTAGATATTACCTGTTAGATATTACCTGTTAGATATAACCTGTTAGATATTACCTGTTAGATATTACCTGTTAGATATTACCTGTTAGATATTACCTGTTAGATATTACCTGTTAGATATTACCTGTTAGATACAACCTGTTAGATATTACCTGTTAGATACAACCTGTTAGATATTACCTGTTAGATATTACCTGTTAGATACTACCTGTTAGATATTACCTGTTAGATATTACCTGTTAGATATTACCTGTTAGATACTACCTGTTAGATATTACCTGTTAGATATTACCTGTTAGATATTACCTGTTAGATACAACCTGTTAGATATTACCTGTTAGATACAACCTGTTAGATACAACCTGTTAGATATTACCTGTTAGATATTACCTGTTAGATATTACCTGTTAGATATTACCTGTTAGATACAACCTGTTAGATATTACCTGTTAGATATTACCTGTTAGATACTACCTGTTAGATATTACCTGTTAGATATTACCTGTTAGATATTACCTGTTAGATATTACCTGTTAGATACAACCTGTTAGATATTACCTGTTAGATATTACCTGTTAGATATTACCTGTTAGATATTACCTGTTAGATACAACCTGTTAGATACAACCTGTTAGATATTACCTGTTAGATACTACCTGTTAGATATTACCTGTTAGATATTACCTGTTAGATACAACCTGTTAGATATTACCTGTTAGATACAACCTGTTAGATATTACCTGTTAGATATTACCTGTTAGATACTACCTGTTAGATATTACCTGTTAGATATTACCTGTTAGATATTACCTGTTAGATACTACCTGTTAGATATTACCTGTTAGATATTACCTGTTAGATATTACCTGTTAGATACAACCTGTTAGATACTAACTGTTAGATACTACCTGTTAGATATTACCTGTTAGATATTACCTGTTAGATATTACCTGTTAGATATTACCTGTTAGATATTACCTGTTAGATACTACCTGTTAGATATTACCTGTTAGATACTACCTGTTAGATATTACCTGTTAGATATTACCTGTTAGATATTACCTGTTAGATACAACCTGTTAGATATTACCTGTTAGATATTACCTGTTAGATATTACCTGTTAGATATTACCTGTTAGATATTACCTGTTAGATACAACCTGTTAGATATTACCTGTTAGATACTACCTGTTAGATATTACCTGTTAGATATTACCTGTTAGATATTACCTGTTAGATACAACCTGTTAGATATTACCTGTTAGATATTACCTGTTAGATATTACCTGTTAGATATTACCTGTTAGATATTACCTGTTAGATACTACCTGTTAGATATTACCTGTTAGATATTACCTGTTAGATACTACCTGTTAGATATTACCTGTTAGATACAACCTGTTAGATATTACCTGTTAGATATTACCTGTTAGATATAACCTGTTAGATATTTATTACCTGTTAGATATTACCTGTTAGATATAACCTGTTAGATATTACCTGTTAGATATTACCTGTTAGATATTACCTGTTAGATATTACCTGTTAGATATTACCTGTTAGATATTACCTGTTAGATACAACCTGTTAGATATTACCTGTTAGATACAACCTGTTAGATATTACCTGTTAGATATTACCTGTTAGATACTACCTGTTAGATATTACCTGTTAGATATTACCTGTTAGATATTACCTGTTAGATACTACCTGTTAGATATTACCTGTTAGATATTACCTGTTAGATATTACCTGTTAGATACAACCTGTTAGATATTACCTGTTAGATACAACCTGTTAGATACAACCTGTTAGATATTACCTGTTAGATATTACCTGTTAGATATTAACCTGTTAGATATTACCTGTTAGATACAACCTGTTAGATATTACCTGTTAGATATTACCTGTTAGATACTACCTGTTAGATATTACCTGTTAGATATTACCTGTTAGATATTACCTGTTAGATATTACCTGTTAGATACAACCTGTTAGATATTACCTGTTAGATATTACCTGTTAGATATTACCTGTTAGATATTACCTGTTAGATACAACCTGTTAGATACAACCTGTTAGATATTACCTGTTAGATACTACCTGTTAGATATTACCTGTTAGATATTACCAGTTAGATACAACCTGTTAGATATTACCTGTTAGATATTACCTGTTAGATACTACCTGTTAGATATTACCTGTTAGATATTACCTGTTAGATATTACCTGTTAGATATTACCTGTTAGATACTACCTGTTAGATATTACCTGTTAGATATTACCTGTTAGATATTACCTGTTAGATACAACCTGTTAGATATTACCTGTTAGATATTACCTGTTAGATACAACCTGTTAGATATTACCTGTTAGATATTACCTGTTAGATATTACCTGTTAGATACAACCTGTTAGATACTAACTGTTAGATACTACCTGTTAGATATTACCTGTTAGATATTACCTGTTAGATATTACCTGTTAGATATTACCTGTTAGATATTACCTGTTAGATACTACCTGTTAGATATTACCTGTTAGATACTACCTGTTAGATATTACCTGTTAGATATTACCTGTTAGATATTACCTGTTAGATACAACCTGTTAGATATTACCTGTTAGATATTACCTGTTAGATATTACCTGTTAGATATTACCTGTTAGATATTACCTGTTAGATACAACCTGTTAGATATTACCTGTTAGATACTACCTGTTAGATATTACCTGTTAGATATTACCTGTTAGATATTACCTGTTAGATACAACCTGTTAGATATTACCTGTTAGATATTACCTGTTAGATATTACCTGTTAGATATTACCTGTTAGATATTACCTGTTAGATACTACCTGTTAGATATTACCTGTTAGATATTACCTGTTAGATACTACCTGTTAGATATTACCTGTTAGATACAACCTGTTAGATATTACCTGTTAGATATTACCTGTTAGATATAACCTGTTAGATATTACCTGTTAGATATTACCTGTTAGATATAACCTGTTAGATATTACCTGTTAGATATTACCTGTTAGATATTACCTGTTAGATATTACCTGTTAGATACTACCTGTTAGATATTACCTGTTAGATACTACCTGTTAGATATTACCTGTTAGATATTACCTGTTAGATATTACCTGTTAGATACAACCTGTTAGATATTACCTGTTAGATATTACCTGTTAGATATTACCTGTTAGATATTACCTGTTAGATATTACCTGTTAGATACAACCTGTTAGATATTACCTGTTAGATACTACCTGTTAGATATTACCTGTTAGATATTACCTGTTAGATATTACCTGTTAGATACAACCTGTTAGATATTACCTGTTAGATATTACCTGTTAGATATTACCTGTTAGATATTACCTGTTAGATATTACCTGTTAGATACTACCTGTTAGATATTACCTGTTAGATATTACCTGTTAGATACTACCTGTTAGATATTACCTGTTAGATACAACCTGTTAGATATTACCTGTTAGATATTACCTGTTAGATATAACCTGTTAGATATTACCTGTTAGATATTACCTGTTAGATATAACCTGTTAGATATTACCTGTTAGATATTACCTGTTAGATATTACCTGTTAGATATTACCTGTTAGATATTACCTGTTAGATATTACCTGTTAGATACAACCTGTTAGATATTACCTGTTAGATACAACCTGTTAGATATTACCTGTTAGATATTACCTGTTAGATACTACCTGTTAGATATTACCTGTTAGATATTACCTGTTAGATATTACCTGTTAGATATTACCTGTTAGATATTACCTGTTAGATACTACCTGTTAGATATTACCTGTTAGATACTACCTGTTAGATATTACCTGTTAGATACAACCTGTTAGATATTACCTGTTAGATACTACCTGTTAGATATTACCTGTTAGATATTACCTGTTAGATATTACCTGTTAGATACAACCTGTTAGATATTACCTGTTAGATATTACCTGTTAGATATTACCTGTTAGATATTACCTGTTAGATATTACCTGTTAGATACTACCTGTTAGATATTACCTGTTAGATATTACCTGTTAGATACTACCTGTTAGATATTACCTGTTAGATACAACCTGTTAGATATTACCTGTTAGATATTACCTGTTAGATATAACCTGTTAGATATTACCTGTTAGATATTACCTGTTAGATATAACCTGTTAGATATTACCTGTTAGATATTACCTGTTAGATATTACCTGTTAGATATTACCTGTTAGATATTACCTGTTAGATATTACCTGTTAGATACAACCTGTTAGATATTACCTGTTAGATACAACCTGTTAGATATTACCTGTTAGATATTACCTGTTAGATACTACCTGTTAGATATTACCTGTTAGATATTACCTGTTAGATATTACCTGTTAGATACTACCTGTTAGATATTACCTGTTAGATATTACCTGTTAGATATTACCTGTTAGATACAACCTGTTAGATATTACCTGTTAGATACAACCTGTTAGATACAACCTGTTAGATATTACCTGTTAGATATTACCTGTTAGATATTACCTGTTAGATATTACCTGTTAGATACAACCTGTTAGATATTACCTGTTAGATATTACCTGTTAGATACTACCTGTTAGATATTACCTGTTAGATATTACCTGTTAGATATTACCTGTTAGATATTACCTGTTAGATACAACCTGTTAGATATTACCTGTTAGATATTACCTGTTAGATATTACCTGTTAGATATTACCTGTTAGATACAACCTGTTAGATACAACCTGTTAGATATTACCTGTTAGATACTACCTGTTAGATATTACCTGTTAGATATTACCTGTTAGATACAACCTGTTAGATATTACCTGTTAGATATTACCTGTTAGATACTACCTGTTAGATATTACCTGTTAGATATTACCTGTTAGATATTACCTGTTAGATATTACCTGTTAGATACTACCTGTTAGATATTACCTGTTAGATATTACCTGTTAGATATTACCTGTTAGATATTACCTGTTAGATATTACCTGTTAGATATTACCTGTTAGATACAACCTGTTAGATATTACCTGTTTGATATTACCTGTTAGATACAACCTGTTAGATATTACCTGTTAGATATTACCTGTTAGATACAACCTGTTAGATATTACCTGTTAGATATTACCTGTTAGATATTACCTGTTAGATATTACCTGTTAGATACAACCTGTTAGATACAACCTGTTAGATATTACCTGTTAGATACTACCTGTTAGATATTACCTGTTAGATATTACCTGTTAGATACAACCTGTTAGATATTACCTGTTAGATATTACCTGTTAGATACTACCTGTTAGATATTACCTGTTAGATATTACCTGTTAGATATTACCTGTTAGATATTACCTGTTAGATACTACCTGTTAGATATTACCTGTTAGATATTACCTGTTAGATATTACCTGTTAGATATTACCTGTTAGATATTACCTGTTAGATATTACCTGTTAGATACAACCTGTTAGATATTACCTGTTAGATATTACCTGTTAGATACAACCTGTTAGATATTACCTGTTAGATATTACCTGTTAGATATTACCTGTTAGATATTACCTGTTAGATATTACCTGTTAGATATTACCTGTTAGATATTACCTGTTAGATACAACCTGTTAGATATTACCTGTTAGATATTACCTGTTAGATATTACCTGTTAGATATTACCTGTTAGATATTACCTGTTAGATATTACCTGTTAGATATTACCTGTTAGATATTACCTGTTAGATACAACCTGTTAGATATTACCTGTTAGATACTACCTGTTAGATATTACCTGTTAGATATTACCTGTTAGATATTACCTGTTAGATACAACCTGTTAGATATTACCTGTTAGATATTACCTGTTAGATATTACCTGTTAGATATTACCTGTTAGATATTACCTGTTAGATACTACCTGTTAGATATTACCTGTTAGATATTACCTGTTAGATATTACCTGTTAGATATTACCTGTTAGATACAACCTGTTAGATATTACCTGTTAGATACTACCTGTTAGATATTACCTGTTAGATATTACCTGTTAGATATTACCTGTTAGATACAACCTGTTAGATATTACCTGTTAGATATTACCTGTTAGATATTACCTGTTAGATATTACCTGTTAGATATTACCTGTTAGATACTACCTGTTAGATATTACCTGTTAGATATTACCTGTTAGATACTACCTGTTAGATATTACCTGTTAGATACAACCTGTTAGATATTACCTGTTAGATATTACCTGTTAGATATAACCTGTTAGATATTACCTGTTAGATATTACCTGTTAGATATAACCTGTTAGATATTACCTGTTAGATATTACCTGTTAGATATTACCTGTTAGATATTACCTGTTAGATATTACCTGTTAGATATTACCTGTTAGATACAACCTGTTAGATATTACCTGTTAGATACAACCTGTTAGATATTACCTGTTAGATATTACCTGTTAGATACTACCTGTTAGATATTACCTGTTAGATATTACCTGTTAGATACAACCTGTTAGATACTAACTGTTAGATATTACCTGTTAGATATTACCTGTTAGATATTACCTGTTAGATACAACCTGTTAGATACTAACTGTTAGATACTACCTGTTAGATATTACCTGTTAGATATTACCTGTTAGATATTACCTGTTAGATATTACCTGTTAGATATTACCTGTTAGATACTACCTGTTAGATATTACCTGTTAGATACTACCTGTTAGATATTACCTGTTAGATATTACCTGTTAGATATTACCTGTTAGATACAACCTGTTAGATATTACCTGTTAGATATTACCTGTTAGATATTACCTGTTAGATATTACCTGTTAGATATTACCTGTTAGATACAACCTGTTAGATATTACCTGTTAGATACTACCTGTTAGATATTACCTGTTAGATATTACCTGTTAGATATTACCTGTTAGATACAACCTGTTAGATATTACCTGTTAGATATTACCTGTTAGATATTACCTGTTAGATATTACCTGTTAGATATTACCTGTTAGATACTACCTGTTAGATATTACCTGTTAGATATTACCTGTTAGATACTACCTGTTAGATATTACCTGTTAGATACAACCTGTTAGATATTACCTGTTAGATATTACCTGTTAGATATAACCTGTTAGATATTACCTGTTAGATATTACCTGTTAGATATAACCTGTTAGATATTACCTGTTAGATATTACCTGTTAGATATTACCTGTTAGATATTACCTGTTAGATATTACCTGTTAGATATTACCTGTTAGATACAACCTGTTAGATATTACCTGTTAGATACAACCTGTTAGATATTACCTGTTAGATATTACCTGTTAGATACTACCTGTTAGATATTACCTGTTAGATATTACCTGTTAGATATTACCTGTTAGATACTACCTGTTAGATATTACCTGTTAGATATTACCTGTTAGATATTACCTGTTAGATACAACCTGTTAGATATTACCTGTTAGATACAACCTGTTAGATACAACCTGTTAGATATTACCTGTTAGATATTACCTGTTAGATATTACCTGTTAGATATTACCTGTTAGATACAACCTGTTAGATATTACCTGTTAGATATTACCTGTTAGATACTACCTGTTAGATATTACCTGTTAGATATTACCTGTTAGATATTACCTGTTAGATATTACCTGTTAGATACAACCTGTTAGATATTACCTGTTAGATATTACCTGTTAGATATTACCTGTTAGATATTACCTGTTAGATACAACCTGTTAGATACAACCTGTTAGATATTACCTGTTAGATACTACCTGTTAGATATTACCTGTTAGATATTACCTGTTAGATACAACCTGTTAGATATTACCTGTTAGATATTACCTGTTAGATACTACCTGTTAGATATTACCTGTTAGATATTACCTGTTAGATATTACCTGTTAGATATTACCTGTTAGATACTACCTGTTAGATATTACCTGTTAGATATTACCTGTTAGATATTACCTGTTAGATATTACCTGTTAGATATTACCTGTTAGATATTACCTGTTAGATACAACCTGTTAGATATTACCTGTTTGATATTACCTGTTAGATACAACCTGTTAGATATTACCTGTTAGATATTACCTGTTAGATACAACCTGTTAGATATTACCTGTTAGATATTACCTGTTAGATATTACCTGTTAGATATTACCTGTTAGATACAACCTGTTAGATACAACCTGTTAGATATTACCTGTTAGATACTACCTGTTAGATATTACCTGTTAGATATTACCTGTTAGATACAACCTGTTAGATATTACCTGTTAGATATTACCTGTTAGATACTACCTGTTAGATATTACCTGTTAGATATTACCTGTTAGATATTACCTGTTAGATATTACCTGTTAGATACTACCTGTTAGATATTACCTGTTAGATATTACCTGTTAGATATTACCTGTTAGATATTACCTGTTAGATATTACCTGTTAGATATTACCTGTTAGATACAACCTGTTAGATATTACCTGTTAGATATTACCTGTTAGATACAACCTGTTAGATATTACCTGTTAGATATTACCTGTTAGATATTACCTGTTAGATATTACCTGTTAGATATTACCTGTTAGATATTACCTGTTAGATATTACCTGTTAGATATTACCTGTTAGATACAACCTGTTAGATATTACCTGTTAGATATTACCTGTTAGATATTACCTGTTAGATATTACCTGTTAGATATTACCTGTTAGATATTACCTGTTAGATATTACCTGTTAGATATTACCTGTTAGATACAACCTGTTAGATATTACCTGTTAGATACTACCTGTTAGATATTACCTGTTAGATATTACCTGTTAGATATTACCTGTTAGATACAACCTGTTAGATATTACCTGTTAGATATTACCTGTTAGATATTACCTGTTAGATATTACCTGTTAGATATTACCTGTTAGATACTACCTGTTAGATATTACCTGTTAGATATTACCTGTTAGATACTACCTGTTAGATATTACCTGTTAGATACAACCTGTTAGATATTACCTGTTAGATATTACCTGTTAGATATAACCTGTTAGATATTACCTGTTAGATATTACCTGTTAGATATTACCTGTTAGATATTACCTGTTAGATATTACCTGTTAGATATTACCTGTTAGATATTACCTGTTAGATATTACCTGTTAGATACAACCTGTTAGATATTACCTGTTAGATACAACCTGTTAGATATTACCTGTTAGATATTACCTGTTAGATACTACCTGTTAGATATTACCTGTTAGATATTACCTGTTAGATATTACCTGTTAGATACTACCTGTTAGATATTACCTGTTAGATATTACCTGTTAGATATTACCTGTTAGATACAACCTGTTAGATACTAACTGTTAGATACTACCTGTTAGATATTACCTGTTAGATATTACCTGTTAGATATTACCTGTTAGATATTACCTGTTAGATATTACCTGTTAGATACTACCTGTTAGATATTACCTGTTAGATACTACCTGTTAGATATTACCTGTTAGATATTACCTGTTAGATATTACCTGTTAGATACAACCTGTTAGATATTACCTGTTAGATATTACCTGTTAGATATTACCTGTTAGATATTACCTGTTAGATATTACCTGTTAGATACAACCTGTTAGATATTACCTGTTAGATACTACCTGTTAGATATTACCTGTTAGATATTACCTGTTAGATATTACCTGTTAGATACAACCTGTTAGATATTACCTGTTAGATATTACCTGTTAGATATTACCTGTTAGATATTACCTGTTAGATATTACCTGTTAGATACTACCTGTTAGATATTACCTGTTAGATATTACCTGTTAGATACTACCTGTTAGATATTACCTGTTAGATACAACCTGTTAGATATTACCTGTTAGATATTACCTGTTAGATATAACCTGTTAGATATTACCTGTTAGATATTACCTGTTAGATATAACCTGTTAGATATTACCTGTTAGATATTACCTGTTAGATATTACCTGTTAGATATTACCTGTTAGATATTACCTGTTAGATATTACCTGTTAGATACAACCTGTTAGATATTACCTGTTAGATACAACCTGTTAGATATTACCTGTTAGATATTACCTGTTAGATACTACCTGTTAGATATTACCTGTTAGATATTACCTGTTAGATATTACCTGTTAGATACTACCTGTTAGATATTACCTGTTAGATATTACCTGTTAGATATTACCTGTTAGATACAACCTGTTAGATATTACCTGTTAGATACAACCTGTTAGATACAACCTGTTAGATATTACCTGTTAGATATTACCTGTTAGATATTACCTGTTAGATATTACCTGTTAGATACAACCTGTTAGATATTACCTGTTAGATATTACCTGTTAGATACTACCTGTTAGATATTACCTGTTAGATATTACCTGTTAGATATTACCTGTTAGATATTACCTGTTAGATACAACCTGTTAGATATTACCTGTTAGATATTACCTGTTAGATATTACCTGTTAGATATTACCTGTTAGATACAACCTGTTAGATACAACCTGTTAGATATTACCTGTTAGATACTACCTGTTAGATATTACCTGTTAGATATTACCTGTTAGATACAACCTGTTAGATATTACCTGTTAGATATTACCTGTTAGATACTACCTGTTAGATATTACCTGTTAGATAGTACCTGTTAGATATTACCTGTTAGATATTACCTGTTAGATACTACCTGTTAGATATTACCTGTTAGATATTACCTGTTAGATATTACCTGTTAGATATTACCTGTTAGATATTACCTGTTAGATATTACCTGTTAGATACAACCTGTTAGATATTACCTGTTAGATATTACCTGTTAGATACAACCTGTTAGATATTACCTGTTAGATATTACCTGTTAGATACAACCTGTTAGATATTACCTGTTAGATATTACCTGTTAGATATTACCTGTTAGATATTACCTGTTAGATACAACCTGTTAGATACAACCTGTTAGATATTACCTGTTAGATACTACCTGTTAGATATTACCTGTTAGATATTACCTGTTAGATACAACCTGTTAGATATTACCTGTTAGATATTACCTGTTAGATACTACCTGTTAGATATTACCTGTTAGATATTACCTGTTAGATATTACCTGTTAGATATTACCTGTTAGATACTACCTGTTAGATATTACCTGTTAGATATTACCTGTTAGATATTACCTGTTAGATATTACCTGTTAGATATTACCTGTTAGATATTACCTGTTAGATACAACCTGTTAGATATTACCTGTTAGATATTACCTGTTAGATACAACCTGTTAGATATTACCTGTTAGATATTACCTGTTAGATATTACCTGTTAGATATTACCTGTTAGATATTACCTGTTAGATATTACCTGTTAGATATTACCTGTTAGATATTACCTGTTAGATACAACCTGTTAGATATTACCTGTTAGATATTACCTGTTAGATACTACCTGTTAGATACTACCTGTTAGATATTACCTGTTAGATATTACCTGTTAGATATTACCTGTTAGATATTACCTGTTAGATATTACCTGTTAGATATTACCTGTTAGATACAACCTGTTAGATATTACCTGTTAGATATTACCTGTTAGATACAACCTGTTAGATATTACCTGTTAGATATTACCTGTTAGATATTACCTGTTAGATATTACCTGTTAGATACAACCTGTTAGATACAACCTGTTAGATATTACCTGTTAGATACTACCTGTTAGATATTACCTGTTAGATATTACCTGTTAGATACAACCTGTTAGATATTACCTGTTAGATATTACCTGTTAGATACTACCTGTTAGATATTACCTGTTAGATATTACCTGTTAGATATTACCTGTTAGATATTACCTGTTAGATATTACCTGTTAGATATTACCTGTTAGATATTACCTGTTAGATACAACCTGTTAGATATTACCTGTTAGATATTACCTGTTAGATACAACCTGTTAGATATTACCTGTTAGATATTACCTGTTAGATATTACCTGTTAGATATTACCTGTTAGATATTACCTGTTAGATATTACCTGTTAGATATTACCTGTTAGATATTACCTGTTAGATACAACCTGTTAGATATTACCTGTTAGATATTACCTGTTAGATACTACCTGTTAGATACTACCTGTTAGATATTACCTGTTAGATATTACCTGTTAGATATTACCTGTTAGATATTACCTGTTAGATATTACCTGTTAGATATTACCTGTTAGATACAACCTGTTAGATACAACCTGTTAGATACAACCTGTTAGATTCTGCTGCACTGTTGGATCTAGAAGCATAAACATTTTGCTTCACTCGCAATAACATCTGCTAACCATGTGACCAATGACATCTGCTAACCATGTGACCGATGACATCTGCTAACCATGTGACCAATGACATCTGCTAACCATGTGACCAATGACATCTGCTAACCATGTGACCAATGACATCTGCTAACCATGTGACCAATTACATCTGCTAACCATGTGACCGATGACATCTGCTAACCATGTGACCAATGACATCTGCTAACCATGTGACCAATGACATCTGCTAACCATGTGACCAATTACATCTGCTAACCATGTGACCAATTACATCTGCTAACCATGTGACCAATGACATCTGCTAACCATGTGACCAATTACATCTGCTAACCATGTGACCGATGACATCTGCTAACCATGTGACCAATTACATCTGCTAACCATGTGACCAATGACATCTGCTAACCATGTGACCAATGACATCTGCTAACCATGCGACCAATGACATCTGCTAACCATGTGACCAATTACATCTGCTAACCATGTGACCGATGACATCTGCTAACCATGTGACCAATGACATCTGCTAACCATGTGACCAATAACATCTGCTAACCATGTGACCAATAACATCTGCTAACCATGTGACCAATGACATCTGCTAACCATGTGACCAATAACATCTGCTAACCATGTGACCAATTACCAGAATATAGTTAATTTCCCCCCACATTCTGATGTTCCCAGAATCTCTATGTTAACCAAGGGGTTTTGCAAATGTAACCTTTGTAGGGTAGAGAGAGGAAAAAGGGTGGAGGAGGTATTTATGACTGTCATAAACCAACCACCCAGGCCAACGTCATGACATGACCAATGACATCTGCTATCCATGTGTCCGATAACATCTGATAAGCATGTGACCGATAACATCTGAAAACCATGTGACCATTAACATCTGCTAACCATGTGACCATAACATCTGATAAGCATGTGACCATTAACATCTGCTAACCATGTGACCAATGACATCTGCTAACCATGTGACCATAACATCTGCTAACCATGTGACCATTAACATCTGCTAACCATGTGACCGATGACATCTGCTAACCATGTGACCATAACATCTGCTAACCATGTGACCATTAACATCTGCTAACCATGTGACCATAACATCTGCTAACCATGTGGCCATTAACATCTGCTAACCATGTGACCATTAACATCTGCTAACCATGTGACCATAACATCTGCTAACCGTGTGACCAATAACATCTGCTAACCATCCAATAACATATGCTAACCATGTGACCATTAACATCTGCTAACCATGTGACCATAACATCTGCTAACCATGTGACCATTAACATCTGCTAACCATGTGACCATAACATCTGCTAACCGTGTGACCAATAACATCTGCTAACCATCCAATAACATATGCTAACCATGTGACCAATAACATCTGCTAACCATGTGACCATTAACATCTGCTAACCGTGTGACCAATAACATCTGCTAACCGTGTGACCAATAACATCTGCTAACCATGTGACCAATAACATCTGCTAACCATGTGACCAATAACATCTGCTAACCGTTTGACCAATAACATCTGCTAACCATTTGACCAATAACATCTGCTAACCATGTGACCAATAACATCTGATTTGATTTGATTTCAAGACTGTGTAGAGTTTCCACACTGAATGATGTCAATGTGTGTGTTTGTGTATGTCGGTGTGGGTGTGGGTGTGTGTGTGCGTGCCCCCTCTCAGTACAGCCCCTTCCCTCACTCAGTCTTGCAACCAGGGGAGAACGATTGCCCTCTCTCAGTACAGCCCCTCACCCCTCCCTCACTCAGTTTTGTAACCAGGGGAGAACGACTGCCCTCTCTCAGTACAGCCCCTCACCCTTCCCTCACTCAGTCTTGTAACCAGGGGAGAACGACTGCCCTCTCTCAGTACAGCCCCTCACCCCTCCCTCACTCAGTCTTGTAACCAGGGGAGAACGACTGCCCTCTCTCAGTACAGCCCCTCACCCTTCCCTCACTCAGTCTTGTAACCAGGGGAGAACGACTGCCCTCTCTCAGTACAGCCCCTCACCCTTCCCTCACTCAGTCTTGTAACCAGGGGAGAACGACTTCCCTCTCTCAGTACAGCCTCTCACCCTTCCCTCACTCAGTCTTGTAACCAGGGGAGAACGACTGCCCTCTCTCAGTACAGCCCCTCACCCCTCCCTCACTCAGTGAAGCATTGTTAGCAGGCATTGTTAGCAGGATACAGGATCCCCCATTACAGTGAATGGGAAAATGACAATCTTCATGGTCATTCTTCATGTGCGGGGACAATCATGGACGACGACAACAAGCAAGATCCATACATCCAGACAGTGGCCGGCCATGCTGTAGTCCTAGCCCACCCAGGGCTCTCATTGGTCAGGCCAACGTGGGTCCCTTCTCTCCATGAGTGGCTGGTTTTAACAAGAAGTCACGCCACAGCCACCTCTGACAAGCTGCCTCTATTAGGGGAGGGAGGGAGGGAGGGATGGAGGAATGGAGGGAGGGAGGGAGTGAGGGAGGGAGGGAGGGAGGGAGGGAGGGAGGGAGGGAGGGAGGGAGGGAGGGAGGGAGGGAGTGAGGGAGGGAGGGAGGGAGGGAGGGAGGGAGGGAGGGACTTTTATACTTAAATTATTTGCACATAATTACAACACTGTATATAGACGTAGTATGGCATTTGAAATGTCTTTATTATTTTGGAACTTTTGTGAATGTAATGTTTACCGTTAACAAACAGAAGTTAAATTAACAATAAAAATGATCTACTTCATTTGCTTTGGCAATGTTAACATATGTTTCCCATGCCAATAAAACCCTTACATTGAAATTGAGAGAGACCGTGAGAGAAAGAGAGATGGATAGATAACAGTATTGTCTATGTGTCTGTCTGAGGACTGCGATAGTGGAGCCAACCTGACCCCCGTGTTAATGACTCTGTGGGCACCTATGCATTATGAAGTGTTGTCACGTCCTGTGGATCTCAACCTCCACTGATGACTGTGCCCTTTTCAGCTGTCTGGGTCTGCTTCAACGGCTTCTGCCGACTACACAACACTGGAAAAAGCCAACCGGCACGGGCCCCATCCCAAATGGGACCCTATTCCCTTTATAGTGCACTAGTTGACCCCAGGGCCACTGCCCTATAGGGAGAAGGT
The DNA here is from genome assembly GCF_045791955.1 of Oncorhynchus clarkii lewisi. Classification (NCBI taxonomy): domain Eukaryota; kingdom Metazoa; phylum Chordata; class Actinopteri; order Salmoniformes; family Salmonidae; genus Oncorhynchus; species Oncorhynchus clarkii. The sequence continues at coordinate 4,574,917 of NC_092151.1, read as the reverse complement.
GCCATTTGGGAAGAGAGACTCACGAGACAATCATACCGCATTCCCGTCGCATAAGACCGTCAGTAACGTCCTAAAATGATAACATGTTCACTGTAACATGGACCTTCAGAGAGAGAGAGAGAGACGGTGGGGGAGAGAGAAATAGTCCTAAAATGATAACATGTTCACTGTAACATGGTCCTTCAGAGAGAGAGAGAGAGAGACGGTGGGGGAGAGAGAAATAGGGAGAGTGAGACAGAGAGAAAGAAAGGGACCAGGACACATAGGAAATAGGAACCAGGATCAATAGGGAATAGGAACCAGGACCTATAGGGAATAGGAACCAGGACCTATAGGGGATAGGGACCAGGACCTATAGGGAATAGGAACCAGGATCAATAGGGAATAGGAACCAGGACCTATAGGGAATAGGAACCAGGACCTATAGGGGATAGGGACCAGGACCTATAGGGAATAGGAACCAGGAACCTATAGGGAATAGGGACCAGGATCTATAGGGAATAGGTACCAGGACCTATAGGGAATAGAGACCAGGACCTATAGGGAATAGGAACCAGGACCTATAGGGAATAGAGACCAGGACCTATAGGGAATTGGAACCAGGACCTATAGTGAATAGAGACCAGGACCTATAGGGAATTGAGACCAGGACCTATAGGGAATAGGGACCAGGACCTATAGTGAATAGGAACCAGGACCTATAGTGAATAGAGACCAGGACCTATAGGGAATTGAGACCAGGACCTATAGGGAATAGTGACCAGGACCTATAGGGAATAGGGACCAGGACCTATAGTGAATAGGATCCAGGACCTATAGGGAATAGAGACCAGGACCTATAGGGAATAGGGACCAGGACCTATAGGGAATTGGAACCAGGACCTATAGGGAATAAGGACCAGGACACATAGGGAACAGGGACCAGGACCCATAGGGAATTAGGGACCAGGACCTATAGGGAATAGGGTCCCGGACATATAGGGAATAGGGAACAAGGACAAAGACCCATAAGGAATAGGGACCAGGACCCATAAATAATGGAAAATAAGGACCAGGACCCATAAGGAATAGGGACCAGGACATATAGGGGATAGAGAGTAGGGACCAGGACCAATAGGGAATAGGGACCAGGACCTATAGGGAATAGGGACCAGGACCTATAGGGAATAGGAACCAGGAACCTATAAGGAATAGGGACCAGGATCTATAGGGAATAGGTACCAGGACCTATAGGGAATAGAGACCAGGACCTATAGGGAATAGGAACCAGGACCTATAGGGAATAGAGACCAGGACCTATAGGGAATTGGAACCAGGACCTATAGTGAATAGAGACCAGGACCTATAGGGAATTGAGACTAGGACCTATAGGGAATAGGGACCAGGACCTATAGTGAATAGGAACCAGGACCTATAGTGAATAGAGACCAGGACCTATAGGGAATTGAGACCAGGACCTATAGGGAATAGTGACCAGGACCTATAGGGAATAGGGACCAGGACCTATAGTGAATAGGGACCAGGACCTATAGGGAATAGAGACCAGGACCTATAGGGAATAGGGACCAGGACCTATAGGGAATTGGAACCAGGACCTATAGGGAATAAGGACCAGGACACATAGGGAACAGGGACCAGGACCCATAGGGAATTAGGGACCAGGACCTATAGGGAATAGGGTCCCGGACATATAGGGAATAGGGAACAAGGACAAAGACCCATAAGGAATAGGGACCAGGACCCATAAATAATGGAAAATAAGGACCAGGACCCATAAGGAATAGGGACCAGGACATATAGGGGATAGAGAGTAGGGACCAGGACCCATAAGGAATAGGGACCAGGACCCATAAAGAATGGAAAATAAGGACCAGGACCCATAAGGAATAGGGACCAGGACATATAGGGAATTATTACCAGGACCCATAGAGAATAGGGAATTATTACCAGGACCCATAGAGAATAGGGAATTATTACCAGGACCCATAGAGAATAGGGAATTATTACCAGGACCCATAGAGAATAGGGAATTATTACCAGGACCCATAGAGAATAGGGAATTATTACCAGGACCCATAGAGAATAGGCAATTATTACCAGGACCCATTGAGAATAGGGAATTATTACCAGGACCCATTGAGAATAGGGAATTATTACCAGGACCCATAGAGAATAGGGAATTATTACCAGGACACATAGAAAATAGGGAATTATTACCAGGACCCATAGAGAATAGGGAATTATTACCAGGACCCATAGAGAATAGAGAATTATTACCAGGACCCATAGAGAATAGGGAATTATTAGCAGGACCTACAGAGAATAGGGCATTATTACCAGGACCCATAGAGAATAAGGAATTATTACCAGGACCCATAGAGAATAGGGAATAGGACCCATAGAGAATAGGGAATTATTACCAGGACCCATAGAGAATAGGGAATTATTACCAGGACCCATAGAGAATAGGGAATTATTACCAGGACCCATAGAGAATAGGGAATTATTACCAGGACCCATAGAGAATAAGGAATTATTACCAGGACCCATAGAGAATAGGGAATTATTACCAGGACCCATAGAGAATAGGGAATTATTACCAGGACCCATAGAGAATAGGGAATTATTACCAGGACCCATAGAGAATAGGGAATAGGACCCATAGGGAATAGGGATCAGGATCCATAGAGAATAGATAATTATTACCAGGACCCATAGAGAATAGGGAATTATTACCAGGACCCATAGAGAATAGGGAATTATTACCAGGACCCATAGAGAATAGGGAATTATTACCAGGAACCATAGAGAATAGGGAATTATTACCAGGACCCATAGAGAATAGGGAATTATTACCAGGACCCATAGAGAATAGGGAATTATTACCAGGACCCATAGAGAATAGGGAATTATTACCAGGACCCATAGAGAATAGGGAATTATTACCAGGACCCATAGAGAATAGGATATTATTACCAGGACCCATAGAAAATAGGGAATTATTACCAGGACCCATAGAGAATAGAGAATTATTACCAGGACCCATAGAGAATAGGGAATTATTACCAGGACCCATAGAGAATAGGGAATTATTACCAGGACCCATAGAGAATAGGGAATTATTACCAGGACCCATAGAGAATAGGGAATTATTACCAGGACCCATAGAGAATAGGGAATTATTACCAGGACCCATAGAGAATAGGGAATTATTACCAGGACCCATAGAGAATAGGGAATAGGACCCATAGGGAATAGGGATCAGGATCTATAGAGAATAGATAATTATTACCAGGACTCATAAAGAATAGGGAATAGGACCCATAGGGAATAGGGATCAGGATCCATAGAGAATAGGGTTTAGGACCCATAGGGAATAGGGATTAGGACCCATAGAGAACAGTGAATTATTACCAGGACCCACAGAGAATATATATGGAATAGGGACCAGGAACCATAGGGAATATGGATCAGGTCCCATAGGGAATAGGGATCAGGACCCATAGAGAATAGAGAATTATGATGAGGACCTATAGAGAATAGAGAATAGGAACCAGGACCAATAGAGTATAGGGACCAGGACCCATACAGAATAGGGAATAGGGACCAGGACCCATAGTGAATAGGGACCAGGACCCATAGAGAATAGGGAACAGGACCCATAGAAAATATGGAACAGGACCCATAGGGAATAGGGACCAGGACCCATAGAGAATAGGGAACAGGACCCATAGAGAATAGGGAACAGGACCCATAGAGAATAGGGACCAGGACCCATAGAGAATAGGGACCAGGACCCATAGAGAATATGAAATAAGGACCAGGACCCAAAGGGAATATGGACCTGGACCCATAGAGAATAGGGAACAGGACCCATAGAGAATAGGGATTAGGACCCTTGGGGAATAGGAACCAGGACCCATAAAGAATATGGACCAGGACCCATAGAGAATAGGGACTAGGACCCATAGAGAATAGGGACCAGGACCTATAAGGAATAGGGAACAGGACCCATGGGGAATAGGAACCAGGACACATAGAGAATAGGGAACAGGACCTATAGAGAATAGGGACCAGGACCCATGGGGAATAGGAACCAGGACCCATAGAGAATAGGGAACAGGACCTATAGAGAATAGGGAACAGGACCCATGGGGAATAGGAACCAGGACCCATAGAGAATAGGGACCAGGACCCATAGAGAATAGGGACCAGGACCCATAGAGAATAGGAACCAGGACCCATAGGGAATAGGGACCAGGACCCATAGAGAATAGGGAACAGGACCCATAGAAAATATGGAACAGGACCCAGAAGGAATAGGGACCAGGACCCATAGAGAATAGGGAACAGGACCCATAGAGAATAGGGAACAGGACCCATAGAGAATAGGGACCAGGACCCATAGAGAATATGAAATAAGGACCAGGACCCAAAGGGAATATGGACCTGGACCCATAGAGAATAGGGAACAGGACCCATAGAGAATAGGGATTAGGACCCTTGGGGAATAGGAACCAGGACCCATAAAGAATATGGACCAGGACCCATAGAGAATAGGGACTAGGACCCATAGAGAATAGGGATTAGGACCCTTGGGGAATAGGAACCAGGACCCATAAAGAATATGGACCAGGACCCATAGAGAATAGGGACTAGGACCCATAGAGAATAGGGACCAGGACCTATAGGGAATAGGGAACAGGACCCATGGGGAATAGGAACCAGGACCCATAGAGAATAGGGAACAGGACCTATAGAGAATAGGGAACAGGACCCATGGGGAATAGGAACCAGGACCCATAGAGAATAGGGAACATGACCTATAGAGAATAGGGAACAGGACCCATGGGGAATAGGAACCAGGACCCATAGAGAATAGGGACCAGGACCCATAGAGAATAGGGACCAGGACCCATAGAGAATAGGAACCAGGACCCATAGGGAATAGGGACCAGAACCCATAGAGAATAGGGAACAGGACCCATAGAAAATATGGAACAGGACCCATAGGGAATAGGGACCAGGACCCATAGAGAATAGGGAACAGGACCCATAGAGAATAGGGAACAGGACCCATAGAGAATAGGGACCAGGACCCATAGAGAACATGAAATAAGGACCAGGACCCAAAGGGAATATGGACCTGGACCCATAGAGAATAGGGAACAGGACCCATAGAGAATAGGGATTAGGACCCTTGGGGAATAGGAACCAGGACCCATAAAGAATATGGACCAGGACCCATAGAGAATAGGGACTAGGACCCATAGAGAATAGGGACCAGGACCTATAGGGAATAGGGAACAGGACCCATGGGGAATAGGAACCAGGACCCATAGAGAATAGGGAACAGGACCTATAGAGAATAGGGAACAGGACCCATGGGGAATAGGAACCAGGACCCATAGAGAATAGGGACCAGGACCCATAGAGAATAGGGACCAGGACCCATAGAGAATAGGAACCAGGACCCATAGGGAATAGGGACCAGGACCCATAGAGAACAGGGACCAGGACCCATAGGGAATAGGGACTAGGACCCATAGAGAATAGGGAACAGGACCAATAGGAAATAAGGACCAGTGCCCATAGGGAATAGGGACCAGGTCCCATAGGGAATAGGAACCAGGACACATAGGGAATAGGGACCAGGACACATAGGGAATAGGGACCAGGACACATAGGGAATAGGGACCAGGACACATAGGGAATAGCGACCAGGACCCGTAGAGAATAGGAAATAAGGATCAGTGCCCATAGGGAGTAGGGACCAGGTCCCATAGGGAATAGGGTGCCATTTGGGATGCAGAAACATCACAGCATGATGCTCTGTTAATGTATGTAGATCAACACATGAAGCATCCATACCTGTACATGACCAGCCTGAGTCTCTGGGAGATTCTTATTTGGGCGAAAGACTGTCCTCTCCTCAACTCTTACGTCCTCTCTTCTCCCTGACCCGAAAACCGATGTGTTTCTGAGTAGTCGAGCAGAGTGAAAACCGAAGTGTTTCTGAGTAGTCGAGCAGAGTGTCAATTCATTAGCAGCTGAATTGGCAGTCTTCCCTTCCTTTCATCAGGTAAAGTCATGTGTATTTTACCTGAGTCCTTCGCAGAAGAGTTTTGATATCTGCCACACCCCCTTTAAAATCAGCATGCAGATGTTTAAGGACATTATGCTACGTACCATTTTATCTGTAAAATGTCTGCCACTGCTAACTAAATGGCTTTTTTTTTTACAACTTTACACATATATTTGTAAAAGTAATTTGCCTGATGACGCACTAGTGAACAAAGAGAGTCTAATTTCATACAAAGCGCATTTGTTTCCCCATTTCCTCTCCTCGCCTCCTTTACTCGATTAACTTTGAACTTTGAAGGAGGCGAGGAGAGGACGGAGGAGTTATCATAACCAATTGAGAATCTCCCCCTTGATCTGTTAGTGCTGAGTTGCCAACTCTATTGATCTGTTAGTTCTGAGTTCCCAACTCTATTGATCTGTTAGTGCTGAGTTGCCAACTCTATTGATCTGTTAGTGCTGAGTTGCCAACTCTATTGATCTGTTAGTGCTGAGTTACCAACTCTATGGATCTGTTAGTGCTGAGTTGCCAACTCTATTGATCTGTTAGTGCTGATTTGCCAACTCTATTGATCTGTTAGTGCTGAGTTGCCAACTCTATTGATCTGTTAGTTTTGAGTTGCCAACTCTATTGATCTGTTAGTGCTGAGTTGCCAACTCTATTGATCTGTTAGTGCTGAGTTGCCAACTCTATTGCTGTACAGTGACAATGACATTCGATGAAGTTGCCAAAACAACACAAACAGATCTGGGCAGCAGGTAGCCTAGTGATTAGAGTGTTGGGTCAGTAACCAGCAGGTAGCCTAGTGATTAGAGTGTTGGGCCAGTAACCAGCAGGTAGCCTAGTGGTTAGAGTGTTGGGCCAGTAACCAGCAGGTAGCCTAGTGGTTAGAGTGTTGGGCCAGTAACCAGCAGGTAGCCTAGTGGTTAGAGTGTTGGGCCAGTAAACAGTGTTGGGCCAGTAACCAGCAGGTAGCCTAGTGCTTAGAGTGTTGGGCCAGTAACCAGCAGGTAGCCTAGTGGTTAGAGTGTTGGGCCAGTAACCAGCAGGCAGCCTAGTGGTTAGAGTGTTGGGCCAGTAACCAGCAGGTAGCCTAGTGCTTAGAGTGTTGGGCCAGTAACCAGCAGGTAGCCTAGTGGTTAGAGTGTTGGGCCAGTAACCAGTGTTGGGCCAGTAACCAGCAGGCAGCCTAGTGGTTAGAGTGTTGGGCCAGTAACCAGCAGGTAGCCTAGTGATTAGAGTGTTGGGTCAGTAACCAGCAGGTAGCCTAGTGATTAGAGTGTTGGGCCAGTAACCAGCAGGTAGCCTAGTGGTTAGAGTGTTGGGCCAGTAACCAGCAGGTAGCCTAGTGGTTAGAGTGTTGGGCCAGTAACCAGCAGGTAGCCTAGTGGTTAGAGTGTTGGGCCAGTAACCAGTGTTGGGCCAGTAACCAGCAGGTAGCCTAGTGCTTAGAGTGTTGGGCCAGTAACCAGCAGGTAGCCTAGTGGTTAGAGTGTTGGGCCAGTAACCAGCAGGTAGCCTAGTGGTTAGAGTGTTGGGCCAGTAACCAGCAGGTAGCCTAGTGCTTAGAGTGTTGGGCCAGTAACCAGTGTTGGGCCAGTAACCAGCAGGCAGCCTAGTGGTTAGAGTGTTGGGCCAGTAACCAGCAGGTAGCCTAGTGATTAGAGTGTTGGGCCAGTAATCAGCAGGTAGCCTAGTGATTAGAGCATTGGGCCAGTAACCAGCAGGTAGCCTAGTGGTTAGAGCGTTGGGCCAGTAACCAGCAGGTAGCCTAGTGGTTAGAGTGTTGGGCCAGTAACCAGCAGGTAGCCTAGTGGTTAGAGTGTTGGGCCAGTAACTAGCAGGTAGCCTAGTGGTTAGAGTGTTGGGCCAGTAACCAGCAGGTAGCCTAGTGGTTAGAGTGTTGGGCCAGTAACTAGCAGGTAGCCTAGTGGTTAGAGTGTTGGGCCAGTAACCAGCAGGTAGCCTAGTGGTTAGAGTGTTGGGCCAGTAACTAGCAGGTAGCCTAGTGGTTAGAGTGTTGGGCCAGTAAACCAAAACAGTCGCTGGTTTAAATCCCATAGCCAGCAAGGTAGAAAAATCTGCTGTTCTGCCCTTGATTCATGATCAGTTAAAACCCCCCAACAACAACTGCTCACTGACGCCGAAGATGTGGACGTCGAATAAGGCTCCCCCCCCCCCCACACACACACCTCTCTGATTTTAAATGTAGAAGACTCATTTCGGTGGTAATTCATTCAGTTGTGCGACTCACTAGGTATTTAATACATTACCAATGGGCTCCAGTCCACTCCAACGTCATAACAACTGACTCGCAATACATGTGTGTGTGAGTTAGGGTTTAGGTGTTCAGGAAAATAGGATTTTGAACGGGATTGAATTGTGGCCCCCCCACTCCCCCCCCCCCCCACAGGGTTAGTTATACAAGACTGTGTGTGTGTGTGTGTGTGTGCGTGTGCGTGTGCGTGCGTGTGCGTGTTATGACGCAGTGGGTGAATCTGTAAAAGAGCATGTCCATAATCCACACACAGCACTCTGCTGTGGGGTCGATGTCGAGCTGTCTCTGACCTGGAACCCGAAAGCAGAGCTACGGGCAGGGTCAAAGGGTCAAACGGTCGTGGCTGTCATGATTGCTCTGAACTAGCGCTCCTCATATACTGTAATGATCGTGATAACAGGGATTGGGCTTCACATGGGGTAGACATGAGGTAGACATGAGGTAGACATGAGGTAGACATGAGGTAGACATGGGTAGACATGGGGTGGACATGAGGTAGACATGAGGTAGACATGAGGTAGACATGAGGTAGACATGGGGTAGACATGGGGTAGACATGAGGTAGAACTGCCTTTTACTCAGGGCCAGAAGCTAGGATATGCATATAATTGGTAGTATTGGATATAAAACACTCTGAAGTTTCTAAGACTGTTAAAATAATGTCTGTGATATGGCAGGCGAGAATCAATCTGAATTTTTGTTGTTGTTGAGGTCACCACTCATTGAAATGGCTGTCTATGGGAATACCTCCCAGATTGCAGTTTCTAGGGCTTCCACTAGATGTCAACAGTCTTTAGAAAGAGTTACAGGCTTGTTTTTTTTTTTAAATGAGCTAGAATTTGTAGTTTTTCTAGGTGGCTCCCATTTTGACTGTAGTGTTGTGGCGCGCGTGGATGAGGGCGGGCACTTCCTTATTTATCTCCGGTAGTGAACATACTATTCTCCGTCTACTAAACTGACTTTTTTTGGGATATAAAGAAGGACTTTATCGAACAAAACAACCATTTATTATGTAGCTGGGACCCCTTATGTGTTAAGTCCTAGTTAAAAACTCATAATGGGTTATGGGTTATGTCCTAGTTAAAAAGTCATAATGGGTTATGGGTTAAGTCCTAGTTAAAAAGTCATAATGGGTTATGGGTTATGTCCTAGTTAAAAAGTCATAATGGGTTATGGGTTATGTCCTAGTTAAAAAGTCATAATGGGTTATGTGTTAAGTCCTAGTTAAAAACTCATAATGGGTTATGTGTTAAGTCCTAGTTAAAAACTCATAATGGGTTATGTGTTAAGTCCTAGTTAAAAACTCATAATGGGTTATGGGTTAAGTTAATAAATAAATAAACCCAAAACACTTGATATTCAGCTCCCATTACCTCCCTCACCTCCCATCAACTCCCATAACCTCCCATCACCTCCCATTACCTCCCATTACCTCCCATCACCTCCCAATATCACCCATCATCTCTCATCATTTTCCTTTACCTCCCATCACCTCCCATCACCTTCCATCACATCCCATTTTCTCCCATCTCCTCCCATCACCTCCCATCACCTTCCATCACATCCCATGACCTCCCATCACCTCCCATTACCTCCCATCACCTCCCATCACCTCCCATCACCTCCCTCACCTCCCATCACCTCCTATTACCTCCCATCACCTCCCATCACCTCCCTCACCTCCCATCACCTCCCATCACCTTCCATCACCTCCCATTACCTCCCATCACCTCCCATTACCTCCCATCACCTCCCTCACCTCCCATCACCTCCTATTACCTCCCATCACCTCCCATTAACTCCTATCACCTCCCATTACCTCCCATTAACTCCCATCACCTCCCATTACCTCCCATCACCTCCCATTTTCTCCCATCACCTCCCATCACCTCCCATTACCTCCCATCACCTCCCATTATCTCCCATCACCTCCCATCTCCTCCCATTACCTCCCATCACCTCCCATTATCTCCCATCACCTCCCATCTCCTCCCATCACCTCCCATCACCTCCCATTACCTCCCATCACCTCCCATTATCTCCCATCACCTCCCATTACCTCCCATCACCTCCCATCACCTCCCATCTCCTCCCATCACCTCCCATCACCTCCCATTACCTCCCATCACCTCCCATCACCTCCCATCACCTCCCATCACCTCACATCACCTCCCATCACCTCCCATTACCTCCCATCAGCTCCCATTACCTCCCTCACCTCCCAAACCTCCCATTACCTCCCATCACCTCCCATCACCTCCCAATACCTCCCAATACCTCCCTCACCTCCCATTACCTCCCAATACCTCCATCACCTCCCATTACCTCCCTCACCTCCCATTACCTCCCATCACCTCCCATCACCTCCCTCACCTCCCATTACCTCCCAACACCTCCCTTACCTCCCATTAACTTCCATTACCTCCAATCACATCCCTCATCTCCCATCATCTCCCTCACCCCCCATTACCTCCCACATCCCTCACCTCCCATTACCTCCCTCACCTCCCATTTTCTCCCTTACCTCCCATTTCTCCCATTACCTTCCTCACTTCCCATTTGCTCCCTCACCTCCGTCACCTCCTATCACCTCCCACACCTTGCAAGCACCATGCTCTACCAACTGAGCTACAAGGATCCATATCAACTGAGACGTTGGTGTCTGACAGCTATCTGACTGAGACGTTGGTGTCTGACAGCTATCTGACTGAGACGTTGGTGTCTGACAGCTATCTGACTGAGACGTTGGTGTCTGACAGCTATCTGACTAAGCTAAGCTAACTCCTTCGCTAGATAGATCTTGTAATAATGCTCAGTTAGTCCTAACTGTTGGCTAACTTAGCTAAGCTAAATGTTGTGTTCAGCTCTCCTGGAAGCTAAGCTAAGCCTTCCGTCTATCTAAGGCTCAGTCAATCAGTCCTCTCAGTCTCAAACTGTGGGTGGATGATTTGAGAGAGGGATGGATTTAAAGCCAAACATAAATCGTTTTTACGAGCCTCCCCTCTCCTTCCTTGCTGTCTCTGTCTCCACTAGTGGAGTGTCCTGTCACAGCATATGTCTGGGCTCTGCTGCTACAGTAGCATATTAATCAGTTCAATTTATCAGACATTATGCCTTCATCGCTGCCTTCATCGCTCTGTTCTACTGTATCTATCCAATTCACTGGAGGAAAAGGGCTCATATCAGGGGATATCTTTACATGACATGTTTTTCATATTCTACAGAATATAGACCATGTCCAATGCATATTTGGAGTTTTGTGGATATGCATCATATCCTGACATTCTGAATCCACTTGTGTCTTTTAGACAAACAGTACCAGTCAAGAGTTTTGGACACACCTTCTCAGTTCAGGGTTTTTCTTTATTTTTTACTATTTTCTACATTGTAGAATAATAGTGAAGACATCGTATCTATGAAATAACACATATGGAATCATGTAGTAACCCCAAAAAAGTGTTACAATAAATATAAATATGTTTTATATTTGAGATTCTTCAAAGTAGCCTTGGTGACAGCTTTGCTAACTCTTGGCATTCTCTCAACCAGCTTTATTAGGTAACCACCTGGAATACATTTCAATTAACAGGGGTGCTAAAGTGTTAAACAAACCACTCTTGGCATTCTCTCAATATACCTCCATCACTGTTATATCTTTTGATTAAACACAATATTTTCCAAATCTGACACATAAAGACACTTACATGCTTCATAAATGCGCTGAGGCTTACAGAGCCTGAGCCTGAGACTTACAGAGCCTGAGACTTACAGAGCCTGAGACTTACAGAGCCTGAGACTTACAGAGCCTGAGACTTACAGAGCCTGAGGCTTACAGAGCCTGAGGCTTACAGAGCCTGAGGCTTACAGCGCCTGAGGCTTACAGAGCCTGAGACTTACAGAGCCTGAGGATTACAGAGCCTGAGACTTACAGAGCCTGAGGATTACAGAGCCTGAGACTTACAGAGCCTGAGACTTACAGAGCCTGAGACTTACAGAGCCTGAGGATTACAGAGCCTGAGACTTACAGAGCCTGAGGATTACAGAGCCTGAGACTTACAGAGCCTGAGACTTACAGAGCCTGAGACTTACAGAGCCTGAGGATTACAGAGCCTGAGACTTACAGAGCCTGAGGATTACAGAGCCTGAGACTTACAGAGCCTGAGGATTACAGAGCCTGAGACTTACAGAGCCTGAGACTTACAGAGCCTGAGACTTACAGAGCCTGAGGCTTACAGAAATAGCTGTTGTCGGCTTCAAACAAAGGAAGTCAAGGAATCCCGCCGTGAAAGCAACTACTACCATGTTGTCCACACAAGACAACCAAGGTGACTAAGGTAACTAACGCAAAGAATACAGCTCAAGTGGCAATGCAAAAATCGAAGGGAAAAAAGCCACTCTGATTCAAGATGAGTAGGGGGTGGGTGGAGACTTAGCTAACAATGCAGACTGGACAGGTGGCTTCAATGGAGCAATGAATCAGCAACGGAGAAGAAAAAACACTCACATTGTCTAACACGCCTAAAGAAAATGGAAATGGAGCTGGAGGCACTGAAAAAGAAAAAAAAACAGCACCGGAAAATAGAAGTAGAAAATTCAAACTGAAAATCCAAGGCCCTGGAAGAAGGCCCGAGAAGGAAAATATCTTCAACCTGTCTGGTTCCAGTGTCCCTGCGACACATTGAAGTACAACTTGTGGATAGGTCTCCAAGTGGCTGCCTGGCACCAGGCCGGGCAATGTCTGGGCAAGACTTCTGTAACACCAAGACAAACTGCACATACAGTACGACCACTCTCTCGGGATATCTTTCATCTGACCTTTGAAAATACATAAAAAACAGAGGAGCTACTTCATGAACAATGTCTTGAGAAATCACGTCGTTCAGGATGGATTCCTCTTCCCGGGGCGAAGCCGATGGTGGGAAGTCTCCTTCATGTCTGAAGCCACTGAATTCCTAGCAGAGAATAACCTCACCAGAAAAGACACCGGTCCACCGGTCCACGGTCCATGCCCGGTGTTCAGAAACAAAACAATGGATAGAATTGTAAGACTCTGTCCGACTACCAACAAATAAGCAAAGTTATTATTAAGTAAATAATTCTGCTCAATATGAGAAGTGGGGAGCCTAGAGGGCATCTGTATGTTAGTCCCTCTGTTCAGGAAGTCCATTATGTGGCCTACTGAAAGAAGTTTGATGCTACATGACGGATTTGATTAGTCCACTATTACCCCAGATGTACTCTTAAGGAGCCTGCCATTACTCCTTATCTTGTTATGGCTGGGGGCAGTATTGAGTAGCTTGGATGAATAAGGTACCCAGAGTAAACTGTCTGCTACTCAGGCCCAGTTGCTAATATATGCATATTATTAGTATATTTGGATAGAAAACACTCTGACGTTTCTAAAACTGTTTGAATGATGTCTGTGAGTAAAACAGAACTCATATGGCAGGCAAAAACCTGAGAAACAGGAAGTGGGAAATCTGAGGTTTGTAGTTTTTCAACTCATTCCCTGTCAAAGGCACAGTGTCTATGGGGCCAAATTGCACTTCCTAAGGCTTCCACTAGATGTCAACAGTCTTTAGAACCTTGTTTGATGCTTCTACTGTAAAGGAGGGGGGAATGAGGGCTCTTTGAGTCAGTGGTCTGGCAGAGTGCCACGAGCTGACCATGCGCGTTCACGTGATAGTTAGCTTGAGTTCCATTGCATTTCTGAAGACAAAGGAATTCTCCGGTTGGAACATTATTGAAGATTTATTTAAAAACATCCTAACGATTGATTCTATACATCGTTTGACATGTTTCTACGGACTGTAACGGAACTTTTTGACTTTTCGTCTGCTCCTAGTGATCGCGCGTCATGAATTTGGATTACTGGGCTAAACGCGCGAACAAAAAGGAGGTATTTGGACATAAATTATGGACATTATCGAACAAAACAAACATTTATTGTGGAACTGGGATTCCTGGGAGTGCATTCTGGTGAAGATCATCAAATGTAAGTGAATATTTATCATGCTATTTCTGACTTCTGTTGACTACACAACATGCAGGATATCTGTTTGGGTTGTTTTGTTGTCTGAGCAATGTACTCAGATTATTGCATGGTGTGCTTTTTCGGTAAAGCTTTTTTGAAATCTGACACAGCGGTTGCATTAAGGAGAAGTGAATCTATAATTCCGTGCATAATAGTTGTGTCTTTTATCAATGTTTATTATGAGTATTTCTGTAAATTGATGTGGCTATTTATAATATTGGCTCTATGACAGGTTACATTATGTTGGCTCTATGTCAGGTTACATTATGTTGGCTCTATGTCAGATTACATTATGTTGGCTCTATGTCAGATTACACAGGTTACATTATGTTGGCTCTATATCAGATTACATTACGTTGGCTCTATGTCAGATTACACAGGTTACATTATGTTGGCTCTATGTCAGGTTACATTATGTTGGCTCTATGTCAGATTACATTACGTTGGCTCTATGTCAGATTACACAGGTTACATTATGTTGGCTCTATATCAGGTTACATTACGTTGACTCTATGTCAGGTTACATTACGTTGGCTCTATGTCAGGTTACATTATGTTGGCTCTATGTCAGATTACACAGGTTACATTATGTTGGCTCTATGACAGGTTACATTATGTTGGTTCTATGTCAGGTTACATTACGTTGGCTCTATGTCAGGTTACACAGGTTACATTACATTGGCTCTATGTCAGGTTACACAGGTTACATTACGTTGGCTCTATGTCAGTTTACATTATGTTGGTTCTATGACAGGTTACATTATGTTGGTTCTATGTAAGTTTACATGATGTTGGCTCTATGACAGGTTACATTATGTTGGCTCCATGTCAGGTTACATTACGTTGGCTCTATGTCAGGTTACATTACGTTGGCTCTATGTCAGGTTACATTATGTTGGCTCTATGTCAGGTTACACAGGTTACATTAAGTTGGCTCTATGTCAGGTTACACAGGTTACATTACGTTGGCTCTATGTCAGGTTGCATTATGTTGGCTCTATGTCAGGTTATATTATGTTGGCGCTATGTCAGGTAACATTATGTTGGCTCTATGTCAGGTTACATTATGTTGGCTCTATGTCAGGTTACATTACGTTGGCTCTATGTCAGGTTACATTACGTTGGCACTATGTCAGGTTACATTATGTTGGCTCTATGTCAGGTTACATTATGTTGGCTCTATGTCAGGTTACATTACGTTGTCTCTATGTCAGGTTACAGTACGTTGGCTCTATGTCAGGTTACATTATGTTGGCTCTATGTCAGGTTACACAGGTTACATTACGTTGGCTCTATGTCAGGTTACACAGGTTACATTACGTTGGCTCTATGTCAGGTTACACAGGTTACGTTACATTGGCTCTATGTCAGGTTGCATTATGTTGGCTCTGTGTCAGGTTACATTACGTTGGCTCTATGTCAGGTTACATTACGTTGGCTCTATGTCAGGTTACATTATGTTGGCTCTAAGCCTACTGATCAAAATACCCTCCAAGATACCTTCTGTTTATATGACTATTTCCCAGTGAAAAGGGTGAAGAGAGGAGGATGAAACCACTTATGTCCCAGAGCTATCATGGACTGCACAATGACTTAAATGCATTCCCGCTCCTCTCCTCGCAGCCTCTCTCTGCTCCGCTCCTCTCCACTCCTCTCCTCTCCTCTCCTCTCAGCCCCTCTCTGCTCCTCTCCGGTCCTCTCTGCTCCTCTCCTCTCAGCCTCTCTCCTCTCCTTTCCTCTCAGCCTCCCTCTGCTCCTCTCCGCTCTCTGCTCCTCTCCGCTCCTCTCCTCTCCTCTCCTCTCAGCCTCTCTCTGCTCCTCTCCGCTCCTCTCAGCTCCTCTCCGCTCCTCTCCTCTCAGCCTCTCTCTGCTCCTCTCCTCTCCTCTCCTCTCAGCCTCTCTCTGCTCCTCTCCGCTCCTCTCCTCTCCTCTCAGCCTCTCTCTGCTCCGCCCCTCTCAGCTCCTCTCCACTCCACTCTTCTCCTTTCAGCTCCTGTCCTCTCAGCTCCTCTCCGCTCCTCTCAGCTCCTCTCCGCTCCCCTCCACTCCTCTCAGCTCCTCTCCACCTCACTCTTCTCCTTTCAGCTCCTGTCCTCTCAGCTCCTCTCCTCTCCGCTCCTGTGGTCTGTTGATATCCAAACTACCTGCCCTCCAGGACACCTACACCACCCGATGTCACAGGAAGGCCATAAAGATCATCAAGGACATCAACCACCCGAGCCACTGCCTGTTCACCCCGCTATCATCCAGAAGGCGAGGTCAGTACAGGTGCATCAAAGCTGGGACCGAGAGACTGAAAAACAGCTTCTATCTCAAGGCTATCAGACTGTTAAACAGCCACCACTAACATTGAGTGGCTGCTGCCAACACACTGACACTGACTCAACTCCAGCCACTTTAATAATGGGAATTGATGGGAAATGATGTAAATATATCACTAGCCACTTTAAACAATGCTACCTTATATAATGTTACTTACCCTACATTATTCATCTCATAGGCATACGTATATACTGTACTCTATATCATCGACTGTATCCTTATGTAATACATGTATCACTAGCCACTTTAACTATGCCACTTTGTTTACATACTCATCTCATATGTATATACTGTACTCGATACAATCTACTGTATCTGCCTATGCTGCTCTGTACCATCACTCATTCATATATCCTTATGTACATATTCTTTATCCCCTCACACTGTGTACAAGACAGTAGTTTTGGAATTGTTAGTTAGATTACTTGTTGGTTATTACTGCATTGTCGGAACTAGAAGCACAAGCATTTCGCTACACTCGCATTAACATCTGCTAACCATGTGTATGTGACAAATAAAATTTGATTTGATTTGATTTGATTTGATTTATCCCTCTAGTGGTGTGGGGGGCTATACTCAGCCTGGTCTCAGGGTAGTAAGTTGGTGGTCTGTTGATATCACTCTAGTGGTGTGGGGGCTATACTCAGCCTGGTCTCAGGGTAGTAAATTGGTGGTCTGTTGATATCCCTCTAGTGGTGTGGGGGCTGTGCTTTGGCAAAGTGGGTAGGGTAACATATCCTCAGTCTCCAGTATCTATGCTGCAATATTCTATGTGCTGGGGAGCTAGGGTCAGCCTGTTATATCTGGTGTGATTCTCCTGTCTTATCTGATGTCCTGTGTTAATTTAAGTATGCTCCCTCTAATTCTCTCTCTCTCCCTCCCCTTCTGGAGGACCTGAGCCCTAGGATCATGCCTCAAGACTACCTGGCCTGATGACTCCTGGCTGTCCTCAGTCCACCTGGTCATGCTGCTGCTCCAGTTTCAACTGTTCTGCCTGTGGCTGTTGATGACCTCTGACGTGCTATCTGCTCTCCCTCTCTCTCTCTCTCTCTCTCTCTCTCTCTTTCTCTCTCTCTCTCTCTCTCTCTCTCTCTCTCTCTCCCGCACCTGCTGTCTAGACCTCTGAATGCTCGGCTATGAAAAGCTAACTGACCTTTACTCCTGAGGTGCTGACCTGTTGCACTACTGATTATTATTTGACCCTGTTGGACAACTATGAACATTTGAACATCTTGGCCCATGTTCTGTTATAATCTCCACCCGGCACAGCCAGAAGAGGACTGGCCACCCTTCAGAGCCTGGTTCCTCTCTAGGTTTCTTCCTAGGTTCCTGTCTTTCTAGGAAACCTTCCTTGTCACCGTGCTTCTACACCTGCATTGCTTGCTGTTTGGGGTTTTAGGCTGGGTTTCTGTACAGCACTTTGAGACATCAGCTGATGTATGAAGGGCTATATAAATACATTTGATGGATTGTTCTCTGATCCTCTCCTAACTCCACCAAGATATGAGTTCAGAAGATCATTGTAAGTACAAATCCTTGCGACATGGGGCAGTGCATTATCATGCTGGAACATGAGGTGATGAATTGCACGACAATGGGCCTAAGGATCTCATGACGGTATCTCTGCACATTTAAATTGTCATTGATAAAATGCAATTGTGTTCGTTGTCCATAGCTTATTGCCTGCCCATACCATCACCCCACAGCCACCATGGGGCACTCTGTTCACAACGCTGAAGTCAGCAAACCGCTCACTCACACGACGCCATACACGTGGTTTGTGGTTGTGAGGCTGGTTGGACGTACTGCCAAATTCTCTAAAATTATGTTGGCGGTGGTTTATGGTAGAGAAAAGAACATTAAGTTCTCTGGCAACAGCTCCCTAAATACTTGAGACATTTTGTGTGACAAAATGGCACATTTTAGAGTGGCCTATGTAGTGATCATGATGTTTAATCAGGTTCTTGATTGACCACATATGTCAGGTGGATGGATTGCCTTGGCAAAGGAGAAATGCTCACTAACAAGGATGTAAACAAATTTGTGCAAAACATTTTTGTGCGAATGAACCATTTCGGGTATCTTTTATTTCAGCTCATGAAACATGGGACCATGTTGTGTTTATATTTTTGATCAGTATATATACTACAGCCATGTTTGCTCAAAGAAAGGGAACGCTGAATGCTGAAGCACGTAGTGAGTAAAAATGGTCTGTCCTCGATTGCAACACTCACTACCGAGTTCCAAACTGCCTCTGGAAGCAACGTCAGCACAAGAACTGTTCAGGAGCTTAATGAAGTGGGTTTCCATTTCCGAGCAGCCCCACACAAGCATCAGCTGGAGTGGTGTAAAGCTCGCCGCTATTGTACTCTGGAGCAGTGGAAACTCGTTCCCTGGAGTGATTAATCGAGCTTCACCAACTGGCAGTCCAAGGACAAATTTGGGTTTGGCGGCTGCCTCAATGCATAGTGTAAACTGTAAAGTTTGGTGGTGGAGAAATAATGGTCTGGGGCTGTTTTTCATGGTTCGGGTTAGGCTCCTTAGTTTCAGTGAATAGAAATGTTCAT
Organism: Oncorhynchus clarkii lewisi; assembly: GCF_045791955.1. Lineage (NCBI taxonomy): Eukaryota > Metazoa > Chordata > Actinopteri > Salmoniformes > Salmonidae > Oncorhynchus > Oncorhynchus clarkii. Next base: position 4,555,634 of record NC_092151.1, on the reverse strand, counting down.
TCTACATTTTACAATGACATTCTAGAAGATTCTGTGCTTCCAACTTTGTGGCAACAGTTTGAGGAAAGCCATTTCCTGTTTCAGAATGACTACACAAACAAGGTCCATACAGAAATGGTTGGTTGAGATTAGCGTGGAAGAACTTGACTTGCCTGCACAAAGCCCTGACTTCAACCCCATCGAACACCTTTGAGATGAACTGAAACGCCGACTGTGAGCCAGGCCTAATCGCCCAACATCAGTGCCCGACCTCACTAATGCTCTTGTGGCTGAATGGAAGCAAGTCCCCGCAGCAATGTTCCAACATCTAGTGGAAAGCCTTCCCAGAAGAGTAGAGGCTGTTATAGCAGCAATGTTCCAACATCTAGTGGAAAGCCTTCCCAGAAGAGTGGAGGCTGTTATAGCAGCAAAGGGAGGGACCAACTCCATATTTATTCCCATGGCTTTGGAATGAAATGTTCGACAAGCAGGTGTCAACATACTTTTGGTCATGTGGTGTATATCTGGAAGTAATCTGATATTGTAGACCATGACATGTATAAGACATATTTATGAAATATGATTTTACCATCATTCTACAGTGTCTTTTCTCATAAAATTCCTAAGGACTTTATTGGCGCTTTAAAGGAAATGGTGATTAAATCTGGCAAAATTGTGCAAGACAGATAATGATGGGTTTGTTAATACGACATTGCCAAGTCTAAATTAATGCTCTTCTTCAAAACTATGCCAACCAAAATTCTAACAAGACACTAAACATTGACTGCCCACTCTTCCGTAGGAGACTTCACTATATCTATTGATGACAGTAAATCATTATTAGGGATAGTACATCATTACCAGAAGAACAACTGGAGAATAACAGGATAAGTTAGTAACCATGTTCCCCGGACTCCCTGTTGAAACAAAAGGTGGTCCTGTCCTGCACAGTACCCCAACTTCTAGACATGCAGCTAATGAACCAGACTTAGGTTGGTAGCCTGCTAACCATGCAGCTAATGAACCAGACTTAGGTTGGTAGCCTGCTAACCATGCAGCTAATGAACCAGGCTTATCCTGCTAGACATGCAGCCAATGATCCAGACTTATCCTGCTAACCATGCAGCTAATGAATCAGGCTTATCCTGCTAGCCATGCAGCCAATGAACCAGACTTATCCTGCTAACCATGCAGCTAATGAACCAGACTCAGCCTGGTAGCCTGCTAACCATGCAGCTAATGAACCAGGCTTATCCTGCTAGCCATGCAGCCAATGAACCAGACTTATCCTGCTAGCCATGCAGCCAATGAACCAGACTTAGCATGTTAGCCCCGCTAGCCATGCAGCTCATGAACCAGACCTATCCTGCTAGCCATGCATCCAATGAACAAGACTTAGGCTGGTAGCCTGCTAGCAATGTAGCTAATTAATCAGACTTAGCCTGTTAGCCCGCTAGCTATGCAGCTAATGAACCAAACTTAGCCTCTTAGCCCGCTAGCCATGTAACTAATGAACCAGAATTAGCCTGTTAGCCATGATGCGGTAAAAAAATGAACAAGTATTTTTATGTTAGCCATGACGTAGCTATTGAATGAACAAGTCTTAGCCTGTTAGCCTGTTAGCTTGTTAGCCTGTTAGCCATGATGCAGCAATTAAATTAACAAGTCTTAGCCTGTTAGCTATTAATTGAACAAATCTTAGCCTGTTAGCCATGATGCAGCAATTAAATGAACAAGGCTTAGCCTGTTAGCCTGTTAGCCATGATGCAGTAATTAAATGAACAAGTCTTAGCCTGTTAGCCTGTTAGCCATGATGCAGCTATTAAATTAACAGCCTGGACTTGTTTATCAGATTTTTATTATTCCCACTGATTGTGAGTGTGTGTGTGTGTGTGTGTGTGTGTGAGTGTGTGAGTGTGTGTGTGTGTGTGTGTGTGTGTGTGCGCACATGACCCAGAAAGGAGATTATTGATCACACCGTAGCTACTAGTAATAAATACAGGCTAATGCCTGAACAGGCCTAGAGGGTCCCTGGTATTAATGTAGTGCACTACATAGGGAATAGAGTGCCATTTGGGACACAAGCTATGAGAGGAGCATGTAGGGATGAGTAGGGGAAGTCTATCTGACCTAATGTGATTTTCTGGATTTTTTTTCTTCTCATTTTGTCTGTCATAATTGAAGTGTACCTATGATGGAAATTACAGGCCTCTCTCATCTTTTTAAGTGGGAGAACTTGCACAATTGGTGGCTGACTAAATACTTTTTTTGCCCCACTGTATATAGGGTAACTAGCCATAAGTACATAAAACGCTAATGGCATGAAGTATATGCTACGAGCTAACTGTTAGCCTATATAAACAAGGAGAAGGGAGCATCCATCAATTTAATGACAGACAGCGGTTGACAGTATTGGTACAAAATGTTATGTACAGGTATGTTAACATACTACATATATTTTGCTGTTACGTTCAAGCGTCAGCATGAGTGACATAATTTACACAGTGTATATAGACTTTATTATTTTTTTTTTCTATTGTGTTGTTGACTGTACACTTGTGTTACTCCATGTGTAACTCTGTTGTTGTTGTTTCTGTCGCACTGCTTTGCTTTATCTTGGCCAGGTCACAGTTGTAAATGAGAACTTGTTCTCAACTGGTCTACCTGGTTAAATAAAGGTGTTCTCAACTAGTCTACCTGGTTAAATAAAGGTGTTCTCAACTAGTCTACCTGGTTAAATAAAGGTGTTCTCAACTAGTCTACCTGGTTAAATAAAGGTGTTCTCAACTGGTCTACCTGGTTAAATAAAGGTGTTCTCAACTAGTCTACCTGGTTAAATAAAGGTGTTCTCAACTGGTCTACCTGGTTAAATAAAGGTGTTCTCAACTGGTCTACCTGGTTAAATAAAGGTGTTCTCAACTAGCCTACCTGGTTAAATAAAGGTGTTCTCAACTAGTCTACCTGGTTAAATAAAGGTGTTCTCAACTAGCCTACCTGGTTAAATAAAGGTGTTCTCAACTAGTCTACCTGGTTAAATAAAGGTGTTCTCAACTAGTCTACCTGGTTAAATAAAGGTGTTCTCAACTAGTCTACCTGGTTAAATAAAGGTGTTCTCAACTAGTCTACCTGGTTAAATAAAGGTGTTCTCCACTAGTCTACCTGGTTAAATAAAGGTGTTCTCAACTAGCCTACCTGGTTAAATAAAGGTGTTCTCAACTAGCCTACCTGGTTAAATAAAGGTGTTCTCAACTAGCCTACCTGGTTAAATAAAGGTGTTCTCAACTAGCCTACCTGGTTAAATAAAGGTGTTCTCAACTAGCCTACCTGGTTAAATAAAGGTGTTCTCAACTAGCCTACCTGGTTAAATAAAGGTGTTCTCAACTAGCCTACCTGGTTAAATAAAGGTTAAATAAAATAAATAAAAAACTGTTTAAATATAACTATATTTGACTAACAGCTACGACTTGAGTTTCCCTTCATCATTCTGTAATATTCTGAGGACAGCCTGTCATGCAGGTTTCTGTTGTTTTTTTTAATCATCAGAACTCTCTTCAACCTGTCTTGATTTTTGTCCTGCTCTGTTAATCCATCTTCATTGCCCTGCGTCAGGGTGACAGCAAACATATGGAAACTGACAGTCACCTTCAAGTCGTCTGTTCAGGAGAAAGACAGGCCTTGACTTGCTACGGGATGTTATCACCCAGCGTTGTAAATGCCACCCTAATTCCACATAATAAGTGCACTACTTTTTTGACCAGGAACCATAGAGATCTGGTCAAAAGTAGTGTACTACATAGGGACTAGGGAGCCATTTGGGACGTAAGGACCTATTCTGTTTAGAGACGAGACGGCTTTGCTTCAGGTTTTCCCTCAGTCTTCATTATAGTGACAGATAAAGACGCCAAACATAAGGACAAGAGACATTTTGTATCAAAACTGTATTTATCAAACAAACAAAAAAAAGAATACACCATTGAAATAACATTTCTATATATATAGATATATATATATATATATATATATATATATATATAAAAAAGAAGAACAGTGGAACTGCTTGCTCTACAGTGCATTACAAAACCAGCAATTGTATACAACGTTGTGGGTAGAAACAGCCAGGAGAAGAAGAAGACGTTTTCTTACTCTATATAATAATAAGGTGTGTAAAAATGTCTCGTTTCCTCATTCTTCACTTCAAATGAACAAAAAAAAAAAATGTACACTTTAATATTGCAATCTCTAAATCTAATTTGGTTAACAATTCTAAAATTGGAAATATTTTAAGGATTCATTTAATATACATGTACTTAGGGACTTTCTTTTTGGATATTTCACCTTCCCAACAGTCATCAGAGTGTTCAGTGGGTAAAAACTCGGATCCTTGTATTATAACTAGTACTGTTGTATACACAAACACGTAACAGTTAGGAACCACCATCTATCTATCTATCACCTCAGCCTGCTATCTGTCTCTAACTATACCTGCTCTCACTGTCACCTCAGTCTTCACCTCACCTCACCTCAGTCTCCACCTCACCTCAGCCTGCTATCTGTCTCTAACTATACCTGCTCTCACTGTCACCTCAGTCTCCACCTCACCTCACCTCAGTCTCCACCTCACCTCAGCCTGCTATCTGTCTCTAACTATACCTGCTCTCACTGTCACCTCAGTCTCCACCTCACCTCACCTCAGTCTCCACCTCACCTCAGCCCAGCCTGCTATCTGTCTCTAACTCTACCTGTATTGTAGGTCTATAAAACATGTAGAATACAGGTATATTCATGACAGTAAATTGCAGCACCACCCAACTCACCTGGGTCTGGGTTATACCCATGGTTTATACCCATAGCATATCATCCATAAGAGGTTATAACCATAGCATATCATGTAGAACAGGTTATACCCATAGCATATCATCCATAAGAGGTTATAACCATAGCATATCATGTAGAACAGGTTATACCCATAGCATATCATCCATAAGAGGTTATAACCATAGCATATCATGTAGAACAGGTTATACCCATAGCATATCATCCATAAGAGGCTATAACCATAGCATATCATGTAGAACAGATTATACCCATAGCATATCATCCATAAGAGGTTATAACCATAGCATATCATCCATAAGAGGTTATAACCATAGCATATCATGTAGAACAGGTTATACCCATAGCATATCATCCATAAGAGGCTATAACCATGGCATTTAATCCATAACAGATTATACCAATGGTCTTTAATCCATAACAGGTTATAACCATAGCATATCATGTAGAACAGGTTATAACCACAGCCTTTAATCCATAACAGGTTATACCCATAGCCTTTAATCTATAACAGGTTATAACCATAGCCTTTAATCTATAACAGGTTATAACCATAGCCTTTAATCCATAACAGGTGTTGAAGGCCACATTCGTTGGGTGGTTGGGTGCTCCAACCCTTTTAATGGCACAGTGATCTCACATTAGTAAAACCCAATATCCCATTATCTCACAGACACACCGGCTCTCTCGTCAGCACATTTGGCTAAATGAAGGTCACCTTGAGAGGAGTCCCAAAAGGGTACCCTGTTCCCTATGGGGCCCTGGTCAAAAGTAGTACACTACATAGGGAATAGGGTGTAATTTGGGACTCAAGTCTTGAATCCCTCTATGTTTACAACCAGTACACAGAGGCCCTTTCTTGTCCTGTCCAGTCCTGACTGGGAAAAGTCTCAGAGCACAGCTAGCTATCGCAAACTATTTGGTCTTTCAAATTTCGACTAACTTTCAACTTCAAATTTGACTTGTTATTCAAATATATGGACAATGTAGACAGTTTGTCTATGTTGTTGGCCATGATACGTGTGTCTATGTCATTTCGCAGCTCAAAGTTACTGTGGATGTGTTCCTTTTCTGAGAGGAAGTGCTACCCTGTACAGTGTCCTAACTAGGAGTTGTGACTCTATCCTAATATGGATAGCGTAATCCTGAAGTGGCTGATGGGAAAAAGACAACAGGAAGAGGCTATTCAATGGGACAGACATGAATACGTTTTCCTATTTGTTTTTTTGTCTTAAGCTAAAAACGACATTTTCCAGAATGATGAAATTGTTTTTCATAAATTAAATAAAAGTAAGAGTATTGCTGTAAATGATATATTAAATGTAATTATTTAAAGTTCCCCTGAACCACAAAGTCAATGGGTTTACAGGCAATTTGTCCTTCAATTGCTCTATGGAACAGTACAATGCAATACAATAAATAAAAAGCATTGGTTGTATCTTAAATGGTATCCTATTCTATATATATATAGAGCACTACTTTATGACCAGGGCTCCAGCCAAATGTAGTGTACTACATAGGGAATATAATGCCATTTGGGACTCAAGCCTTATTTTTCCATGTAGTCTTGCTGCAGCCATCCTTTCTGTCCAAGGTAAAAAAAAAATACACAAGAAAAAGATTGAGCCATGTTTCTGTTCGACTGACTGTCTTCCAGAGGAGAAGACCGTGTCGATAGAATGTCATAGATCATGTGTTACCCTGCGTTTAGGGCAAAGAGAGGAAGAAAAAAACAAAAGAGAGCACATTTTACATTTTCACACAGATCTCCATACAAATAGAGTGATCAACAAAGAGAAATACTAAGAACAAAAGGTGAAATGTATAGGCACATACAACGTCTTTTTTCTCAACAACGTAAAACAAACAAACAAAGTATTTTAATTAAAGGGCAAACAGATAAAAAAATAAAAATCTAAAACAAAATGACATTACTTACAAGATGAGCGGTTTGTTTTGTTTTGTGCCGAGTCGGGCTGATCTCTGAATCTTTAACGGAGGCGGCCATTATGTGTTTCTGTCCCTCGATGCTAATCCATGTGAATCTCTCACTGACACAGACATCAATACCATAACATTATACCATTCAGCATCCTCATTAATTTCCTGGAGTCATCTTTTCTATTTTTTTTTCCAAGAGCGCAAGTCAGAATTCTAATATTGAATAATGAATCCTGAAATTTGAAACAATGTAATGAATTCACTTCTTCACAACCCCCCCCTATACATGTTCAGAATGCCAATGCAGCTATTCCTTCTTCTTCTTCTTCTGTTTTTTGTCCCCAGGACAATCCATCGTCAGAAGAAAAATAGACACTTGCAAATTATAAAAGGGAGCACAGTTACCATGGGTTACCAGAGTCAAACATGAGGATATCGATGTCCTATTTCCATGGCGATTAATGATTCAGTTGTACATGCCCCCCCCCTCCCCCCCAGGTGCCTTGTTTTGTTAAAAAACTAAAGGTTATGTATCTATCGTCAGTGATGCATAGCTGTCCATGGAGCACCCTAATGTAAAACAATATCACAAGTCGGGAGGAGGCTGTTACAAATTGGATTAGAAATAGTTGTACTGCAAAATACTGTATATACTATATGGAAACTATATGGAAATCATATGCATCGTTTATCATCTATAAAATGCCCCCCCTGCATTAGCATCCAAAACAACCCCTGGGGTGATCGTATCCAAAACAACCCCTGGGGAAGTCGTATCCAAAACAACCCCTGGGGAAGTCGTATCCAAAACAACCCCTGGGGAAGTCGTATCCAAAACAACCCCTGGGGAAGTCGTATCCAAAACAACCCCTGGGGAAATCGTATCCAAAACAACCCCTGGGTTGATTGCAACCGTAACAACCCCTGGGGAAATCGTATCCAAAACAACCCCTGGGGTGATCGCATCCGAAACAACTCCTGGGGTGATCGCATCCAAACCAACCCCTGGGGAAATCGCAACCAAAACAACCTCTGGGTTGATTGATTGCAACCGTAACAACCCCTGGGGTGATCGCATCCAAAACAACCCCTGGGGTGATTGCATCCAAAACAACCCCTGGGGTGTACATGTGTTTGTCTCATGACAACCTTAACTGTTAAAAACTGAAGATCACCATCATCATCATCGTAATCATCACCACCAATGCATCATAAAGCAACAAAAAGATCCCGTTGGATAAGGTTGTCAACAGATACGTTTTAACAGTGACCAAACTCATTGTCAATAAAGTAAATATCATATATTCATACAAATGCCTTCCAACCACCTTGTAATACCACTTGATACCGTCTTGATCCCAATACGTTCCAAGACCCTCCATACCTCAACTGGAACGAGTGATTATAAGTCTGATTTGGACATGTTGTTCTAATGATTTCAAAACGACATTTTGGCAAATACCAAACAGCTGTCTGTGGTTGTGATAGGGTAGCAACATGACCAGGGCAGAGTTGAGGAGAAACAACATGACCAGGGCAGAGTTGAGGAGAAGCAACATGACCAGGGCAGAGTTGAGGAGAAGTAACATGACCAGGGCAGAGTTGAGGAGAAGCAACATGACCAGGGCAGAGTCGAGGAGAAGCAACACACTGTAGATGTAAGTCGAGGAGAAGCAACACACTGTAGATGTAAGTCGAGGAGAAGCAACATACTGTAGATGGACTCGAACAAGGAGATATGGAGATCTTTCCCGGGGTCTGCCATGATCCCCTAGAGTCCGTCTAGTGGTGATTCAGTTCTAGGTCTAACCAGTGTTCCCACAGCCTGTGGAATGTTCTAGGCTGTGGTCACTGACCATTAGCATGTGGTCACTGTGAGACCAACCACTGTGAGATTCTACCACTGTGAGATTCTACCACTGTGAGACCTACCACTGTGAGATTCTACCACTGTGAGATTCTACCACTGTGAGACCTACCACTGTGAGATTCTACCACTGTGAGATTCTACCACTGTGAGACCTACCACTGCGAGACCTACCACTGCGAGACCTTCCACTGCGAGACCTACCACTGTGAGACCTACCACTGCGAGACCTACCACTGTGAGACCTACCACTGTGAGATTCTACCACTGTGAGACCTACCACTGCGAGACCTACCACTGCGAGACCTTCCACTGCGAGACCTACCACTGTGAGACCTACCACTGCGAGACCTACCACTGCGAGACCTACCACTGTGAGACCTACCACTGTGACACCTACCACTGCGAGACCTACCACTGTGAGACCTACAACTGCGAGACCTACCATTGTGAGACCTACCACTGCGAGACCTACCACTGTGAGACCTACCACTGTGAGACCTACCACTGTGAGACCTACCACTGTGAGACCTACCACAGCGAGACCTACCACTGTGAGACCTACCACTGCGACACCTACCACAGCGAGACCTACCACTGCGAGACCTACCATTGTGAGACCTACCACTGTGAGACCTACCACTGTGAGACCTACCACAGCGAGACCTACCACTGTGAGACCTACCACTGTGAGACCTACCACTGTGAGACGTACCACTGCGAGACCTACCACTGTGAGACCTACCACTGCGACACCTACCACAGCGAGACCTACCACTGCGAGACCTACCATTGTGAGACCTACCACTGTGAGACCTACCACTGTAAGACCTACCACAGCGAGACCTACCACTGTGAGACCTACCACTGTGAGACCTACCACTGTGAGACGTACCACTGCGAGACCTACCACAGCGAGACCTACCACTGTGAGACCTACCACTGCGACACCTACCACAGCGAGACCTACCACTGCGAGACCTACCACTGTGAGACCTACCACTGTGAGACGTACCACTGCGAGACGTACCACTGCGAGACCTACCACAGCGAGACCTACCACAGCGAGACCTACCACTGTGAGACCTACCATTGTCATCTCACATCATCACCAGGCAACGAGGGTCCAGAGAAACATTGATGTCTGGAGATAGCAAACAGTCCTTAGGTCTTATAGGTCCAGCTGTTACACTTGAGCTTCAGTTCCAAATTCAATCCAAAACACCAGTAATGCACATGGAAACAAAAAACAAAAACAACATTGATCAATGAAAACTCAAAAAATGTACGTTTTAAAGGGAAAACAACACTGTGGAAAACATAAAATAGAATTTCTTCATCGTTTATCATTTTAGAGTCTTCGTCGTCCCCCTTTCAGAGGTCCTGGGGGTCGGGGGGGGGGGGGGTATTATAGAGGAACAGACAGGACAGATACGGGGGTTGGTTACAGTATTAAAGGGACACAGAGAGGTCCGTTAGGTGGGTTGGTTATAGTATTATAGGGGGTTTGTTGAGAAGTATCTGTGTTTCTGAGGTCCAGGCACCATGCCCCTCCCCCCTCTGCCCCTTGTTTCTGTGTTCCTGCTTCTTCTAGTGGTACTGCTATCTGTCTGTGCTGTGTTGTAGGTCTGACGGACTGTCTGGGTGGGACTCTCTGCCAGGGCTGCTGGGATTAAAAGGCCGAGCCAGTGATGGCGTTGAGTTGCTTCATAAGTCCCTCTAGGCTTGCCATCTGTTCACTCAAGTCGTCTTGTTCGTAAACCTAGAAGATAAAAAAACAAAAGTCCACTGTCACACAAATTCAAAGAAGAGTCATCGTCGTCCAGAATAATTGCAGGGAGAAATGTATTGCTTTTTATTCAGTTAAAGCAGAGGTGTCAAACTCATTCCGAAATAATTACAACATAGCAATTAAACACTGGAGTGATAGATGTGCAGAAGATGAATGTGCAAGTAGAGATACTGGGGTGCAAAGGAGCAAGATAAATAAATAAATACAGTATGGGGATGAGGTTGGTAGATAGATGGGCTATTTACAGATGGGCTATGTACAGGTGCAGTGATCTGTGAGCTGCTCTGACAGCTGATGCTTAAAGTTAGTGAGGGAGGTATGAGTCTCCAGCTTCAGTGATTTTTGCAATTCGTTCCAGTCATTGGCAGCAGAGAACTGGAAGGAGAGGCAACCAAAGAGGTGTTGGCTTTGGGGATGACCAGTGAAATATACCTGCTGGAGCGTGTGCTATGGGTGCTGCTATAGTGACCAGTGAGCTGAGATAAGTTGGGACCTAGCAAAGACTTATAGATGACCTGGAGCCAGTGGGTTTGGCGATGAATATGAAGCGAGGGCCAGCCAACGAGAGCATACAGGTCGCAGTGGTGGGTAGTATATGAGGCTTTGGTGTCAAATTGGATGGCACTGTGATAGACTGCATCCAATTTGCTGAGTAGAGTCTTGGACGCTATTTTATAGATGACATCGCCGAAGTCAAGGATCAGTAGGATAGTCAGTTTTACGAGGGTATGTTTGGCAGCATGAGTGAAGGAGGCTTTGTTGCGAAATAGGAAGCCAATTCTAGATTTAACTTTGGATTGGGGATGCTTAATGTGAGTCTGGAAGGAGAGTTTACAATCTAACCAGACACTTAGAATATGTGGCCAACTACAAGTCAGAACCGTCCAGAGTAGTGATGCTGGATGGGCGGCAGGTGTGGGCAGCGATCGGTTGAAGAGCATGCATTTAGTTTTACATGCATTTAAGAGCAGTTGGAGGCTACGGAAGGAGAGTTGTATGGCACTGAAGCTCGTCTGGAGGTTAGTTAAACACAGTGTCCAAAGAAGGGCCAGAAGTATACAGAATGGTGTTGTCTGTGTAGAGGTGGATTAGAGAATCACCAGCAGCAAGAGCAACATCATTGATATATACAGAGAAAAGAGTCGGCCCGTGAACTGAACCCTGTGGCTCCCCCATAGAGAATGCCAGAGGACCGGACAACATGTCCTCCGATTTAACACACTTGAGTCGAAAGCCTTGGCCAGGTCGATGAATACGGCTGCACAGTAATGTCTCTTATCGAGGGCGGTTATGATATCGTTTCGGACCTTGAGCGTGGCTGAGGTGCACCCATGACCAGCTCGTAAACCAACTGCATAGCGGAGGAGGTACGGTGGGATTCAAAATGGTCGGTGATCTGTTGGTTAACTGGGCGTTTCCAAAGACCTTAGAAAGGCACGGTAGGATAGATATAGGTCTGTAGCAGTTTGGGTCTAGATACATTTACATTAAGACCTAAATTAAATGAAGACCTAGACAACAAGGTGAGGGAAATTCCTTACTAATTAGTGACCTTAATTTAGCAATCAATTACAAGGTTGGAAGGAAAACCCGTAAACACTCGGCCTTTTGTGGAATGAGTTTGACACGCGAGTTAAGGGAACAGCAGCAAAGTAGGCTTGAAGGAAAAACTGATGATACATACAGTACTTTATATTGGTATGATACATACAGTACTTTATATTGGTATGATACATACAGTACTTTATATTGGTATGATACATACAGTACTTTATATTGGTATGATACATACAGTACTTTATATTGGTATGATACATACAGTACTTTATATTGGTATGATACATACAGTACTTTATATCGGTATGATACATGCAGTACTTTATATTGGTATGATACATACAGTACTTTATATTGGTATGATATATACAGTACTTTATATTGGTATGATACATACAGTACTTTATATTGGTATGATATATACAGTACTTTATATTGGTATGATACATACAGTACTTTATATTGGTATGATACATACAGTACTTTATATTGGTATGATACATACAGTACTTTATATTGGTATGATACATACAGTACTTTATATTGGTGTGATCATACAGTACTTTATATTGGTATGATACATACAGTACTTTATATTGGTATGATACATACAGTACTTTATATTGGTGTGATCATACAGTACTTTATATTGGTATGATACATACAGTACTTTATATTGGTATGATACATACAGTACTTTATATTGGTAGGATACATACAGTACTTTATATTGGTATGATACATACAGTACTTTATATTGGTATGATACATACAGTACTTTATATTGGTATGATACATACAGTACTTTATATTGGTATGATACATACAGTACTTTATATTGGTGTGATACATACAGTACTTTATATTGGTATGATACATACAGTACTTTATATTGGTGTGATCATACAGTACTTTATATTGGTGTGATCATACAGTACTTTATATTGGTATGATACATACAGTACTTTATATTGGCATGAACATGGGTCTCAGTGAATCCCTTTATATCTGAGTGATTATAGCTTCCATGTAAACAGCATCAATATCAGTCTGCTGTTATTAACCTTGCATTTACTTACCAGTGGAACGACAAGTGATTTACCATCGTGATTCTCCCAAAGTGTGTGTGTGGGTGGACACACTCTGATTCTGGTTATTTTCCTCTCTCTTTAGCTGTGACCTCCAGTCAGACAGCTTCCTCCCTCTCTATCTGTGACCTCCAGCCAGAAAGCTTCCTTCCCCTCTCTCTCTATCTGTGACCTCCAGTCAGACAGCTTCCCCTCTCTCTGTGACCTCCAGTCAGACAGCTTCCTCTCTCTCTGTGACCTCCAGTCAGACAGCTTCCTCTCTCTCCCTATCTGTGACCTCCAGTCAGACAGCTTCCTCTCTCTCTATCTGTGACCTCCAGTCAGACAGCTTCCTCTCTCTCCCTATCTGTGACCTCCAGTCAGACAGCTTCCTCTCTCTCTATCTGTGACCTCCAGTTAGACAGCTTCCTCTCTCTCTGTGACCTCCAGTCAGACCGCTTCCTCTCTCTCTCTCTGTGACCTCCAGTCAGACAGCTTCCTCTCTCTCCCTATCTGTGACCTCCAGTCAGACAGCTTCCTCTCTCTCTCTCTCTGTGACCTCCAGTCAGACAGCTTCCTCTCTCTCCCTATCTGTGACCTCCAGTCAGACAGCTTCCTCTCTCTCTCTATCTGTGACCTCCAGTCAGACAGCTTCCTCCCTCTCTCTCTATCTGTGACCTCCAGTCAGACAGCTTCCTCCCTCTCTCTCTATCTGTGACCTCTAGTTAGACAGCTTCCTCCTTCTCTCTCCATCTGTGACCTCCAGTCAGACAGCTTCCTCTCTCTCTGTGACCTCCAGTCAGACAGCTTCCTCTCTCTCTGTGACCTCCAGTCAGACAGCTTCCTCCCTCTCTCTTTAGCTGTGACCTCCAGTCAGACAGCTAAAACAGCTAAAGTGATAAACTGGTCTCCACAGTCCACAGTCCACAGTTCAGAGTTCAGAGAGTTAATATAAAAATGCCTTTAAAAGGAGAATGGAAACACTTCAGGTCGTAAAGCTGAGCAAACAGATGTATTCAATCCACTAATACTAAACATGTGCTCGTAACATAGAAACATCTATCTATTTTAAGTATTTTGATCATGAACAACGTTTATTAAAGGTATGGGCAGCGCCATCTTGAACTGCCAATGCGTCATTGTAAGTTTGGCGTTGAGACTGAAATGAACGCTGCTTTGCCTCCACGGGACCTGAAAGGGTTCTCACAACTTTGACAACACTATCATTGAAATCAGGACAACAATATTAAGGTACGAAACTGTTAACTATTAAGTTTTATGTTGATAATTATAATGTACTATATGTACTTAGAGTATTTGTTTCCTATTGATAAGATGTGAAATTATTTATATATTTTTATTTAACATTTATTTAACTAGGCAAGTGAGTTAAGAACATTACAATGACGGCCTAACCTGGCCCAATTGTGCACCACCCTATGGCCACCCCACCGCCCAATTGTGCACCACCCTATGGCCACCCACCGCCCAATTGTGCACCACCCTATGGCCACCCACCGCCCAATTGTGCACCACCCTATGGCCACCCACCGCCCAATTGTGCACCACCCTATGGCACTCCCAATTACGGGCCAGATGTGAAACAGCCTGGATTTGAACCAGGTACTGTAGTGATGCCTCTTGCACTGAGATGCAGTACTGTAGACCGCTCCGCCACTCGGGAGCACCAAAATGTAGATAACAAGCTGAGCAGGCAATCAGCCAAACGAGGCTGGTAGCTAGCTAGTCGACTTGATTTAGCTCTTGTCTTGTCTCTTTGATGTAAATGTTTTCATTGATAACTGTACAAAATTAAATACTCGTATTAACAATTTGAAGAGCATTTGTCATTAGGTATGAACAAGACCTTGCTAGCTAAAACAAAATGGCTACTTAGCTAGCTAAAACAAAATGGCTACCTAGCCAGCTAAAACAAAATGGCTACCTAGCCAGCCAGGCAAAACAGAGGTCTGCTGCAGGATTGTTAATTTTACCAGTAAAATGTTTGATCCCCGATATAAGTAGGTAGCTACAGTAATTATTAGTTGGCTAGCTGTCTTTTTTTAAATCTGTGACGTCTATGATTCCTGAAAATAGTAATCCCGAGCCTGAAGCCTAACCCTTGTGATGATTGCTAGCTATGATGACTTTTAAAAAACCTCAGCTTAGTGAGTGCATCATCCTGGTACTTAGCTACTTACAGGCATATCATATTATTTCAGTCATGGAGTATCAGATTAAATTATCTAAGTATCCATCTTTTTTTTCTCAAACGTTAGAGTGAAATCCTTTGGATGATCAAATTTAACTTTTGTCACCTTGCAAGCCCAATTTGATAACTTGTACAATTCCTTTTTTTTATGTGACTGATTACCATTTGATTGACGTGGTGCGATCGTGTGTCATATAATTTGAAATGTCTGTTTGTATGTATATGTATGTATATGTACGTACAGTGCCTTGCGAAAGTATTCGGCCCCCTTGAACTTTGCGACCTTTTGCCACATTTCAGGCTTCAAACATAAAGATATAAAACTGTATTTTTTTGTGAAGAATCAACAACAAGTGGGACACAATCATGAAGTGGAACGACATTTATTGGATATTTCAAACTTTTTTAACAAATCAAAAACTGAAAAATTGGGCGTGCAAAATTATTCAGCCCCTTTACTTTCAGTGCATCAAACTCTCTCCAGAAGTTCAGTGAGGATCTCTGAATGATCCAATGTTGACCTAAATGACTAATGATGATAAATACAATCCACTTGTGTGTAATCAAGTCTCCGTATAAATGCACCTGCACTGTGATAGTCTCAGAGGTTCGTCAAAAGCGCAGAGAGCATCATGAAGAACAAGGAACACACCAGGCAGGTCCGAGATACTGTTGTGAAGAAGTTTAAAGCCGGATATGGATACAAAAAGATTTCCCAAGCTTTAAACATCCCAATGAGCACTGTGCAAGCGATAATATTGAAATGGAAGGAGTATCAGACCACTGCAAATCTACCAAGACCTGGCCGTCCCCCTAAACTTTCAGCTCATACAAGGAGAAGACTGATCAGAGATGCAGCCAAGAGGCCCATGATCACTCTGGATGAACTGCAGAGATCTACAGCTGAGGTGGGAGACTCTGTCCATAGGACAACAATCAGTCGTATATTGCACAAATCTGGCCTTTATGGAAGAGTGGCAAGAAGAAAGCCATTTCTTAAAGATATCCATAAAAAGTGTCATTTAAAGTTTGCCACAAGACACCTGGGAGACACACCAAACATGTGGAAGAAGGTGCTCTGGTCAGATGAAACCAAAATTGAACTTTTTGGCAACAATGCAACAAGTTATGTTTGGCGTAAAAGCAACACAGCTGAACACACCATCCCCACTGTCAAACATGGTGGTGGCAGCATCATGGTTTGGGCCTGCTTTTCTTCAGCAGGGACAGGGAAGATGGTTAAAATTGATGGGAAGATGGATGGAGCCAAATACAGGACCATTCTGGAAGAAAACCTGATGGAGTCTGCAAAAGACCTGAGAAAGGATGGAGATTTGTCTTCCAACAAGACAATGATCCAAAACATAAAGCAAAATCTACAATGGAATGGTTCAAAAATAAACATATCCAGGTGTTAGAATGGCCAAGTCAAAGTCCAGACCTGAATCCAATCGAGAATCTGTGGAAAGAACTGAAAACTGCTGTTCACAAATGCTCTCCATCCAACCTCACTGAGCTTGAGCTGTTTGCAAAGGAGGAATGGGAAAAAATGTCAGTCTCTCGATGTGCAAAACTGATAGCGACATACCCCAAGCGACTTACAGCTGTAATCGCAGAAAAAGGTGGCGCTACAAAGTATTAACTTAAGGGGGCTGAATAATTTTGCACGCACAATTTTTCAGTTTTTGATTTGTTAAAAAAGTTTGAAATATCCAATAAATGTTGTTCCACTTCATGATTGTGTCCCACTTGTTGTTGATTCTTCACAAAAAAATACAGTTTTATATCTTTATGTTTGAAGCCTGAAATGTGGCAAAAGGTCGCAAAGTTCAAGGGGGCCGAATACTTTTGCAAGGCACTGTATATACGTATTCATATATATATATACGTATTCATATATAGTTTGACACCAGTAAAATAACGCTCATTAATGCACGTAGAGGTCAGGGTCTCGGTAAATTCAGGAATTCCCAAAACTCTCCTACTGATGACACAACAATGTCAATATGGCGATTTACAGTTAAAACCTCGCGCAGGGTTCGTCTCCTAGGTTTGGCCTCAGGCCAATTCTGTTCTGAGCTAATAGTTAGCGGGACATAACATAATTAGTATATCATATTAGCATAATTCATTGTATATTGAACAACATTTTAACACTTTTGATTAGTACATAATACATTCAGTGACAATAACGTGATCATTTTGTTCTGATTATAAAGACACCAATGTCTCTCTATTCAATTATTATTTTGGTCTATTTTCTCTGTGCGTTGATTGGTGGGGAAAACAGGTCTATGTCTATATCTACACTACATTTTGTATTTTTTACGTCAACATTTTGTTCAGAACAATTAATTAATTAATTAACTCAGCAGTGCTGAGTCCTTGTTTTGGGTGTCATTCTCAGAGGAACACAGCACAGTAAAGAAACGTGCATTTTATGTTCTAACAACGTTTTGGATCGTCTTACTCCCGCGAGTCCTCATTTTCGTCCATGAACGCAAAACGGACTCACGACAGTAAACCGGCTTTCACACAAGTCAATCGAGGACCGTCTCCGGCATCAAAATCAAATCCATCTCACGCGTCATCCACAAGATGGTGTTCGTGAAATGCAACTTTCCCCTACTGAGTAAGTCAGTTAGTGGCCTATATGACAGTATTCAATAAATACTCACATTATTGGGAGTGTTTAACCAGGGATATTTAGGTCTGAATCTGACAGGAGCAGCCCGATACAGACATTCAGACACA
>NC_092151.1:4500132-4525132 GCF_045791955.1 Oncorhynchus clarkii lewisi | reverse complement strand
ACCTTCAGCCTGCATTGTAAATAATGAGTCTGTACGGAAAGATTTTATTCTATAGTCAGGGCTGCTTTCATAAGATTGAGTGTTTTTTGAATTTTTTGGAACTCAGTCGGGGGTCACAACCTTCTGTTGAATTGTCGAAAAATATCAAAGGTGGAATTTTGACATGTGATTGTGAATCAGCGTTTTTTCTCTTCTTAATGTCAGTCACCGACAGCCACCGACAGTCACCGACAGTCACCGACAGCCACCGACAGTCACCGACAGCCACCGACAGCCACCGACAGCCACCGACAGCCACCGACAGCCACCGACAGCCACCGACAGTCACCGACAGTCACCGACAGCCACCGACAGTCACCGACAGCCACCGACAGTCACCGACAGCCACCGACAGTCACCGACAGTCACCGACAGCCACCGACAGTCACCGACAGCCACCGACAGTCACCGACAGTCACCGACAGTCACCGACAGTCACCGACAGCCACCGACAGCCACCGTGTAACGGTTCTCGTCCTCGACTGATGAGGAGTATGAAGGATCGGACCAAAATGCAGCGTGGTACATGTTAAATGTATTAATCTGAACACCGAATACAAAATAACAAAAAAACAAAACAGTCCTATCAGGTGACAAAACACCAAACAGGAAACAACTACCCACAAACACAGGTGGGAAACGACTGCCTAAGAATGGTTCTCAATCAGAGACAACGATAGACAGCTGTCTCTGATTGGGAACCATACCAGGCCAAACACATAGAATGCCCACCCAAACTCACTCCCTGACCAAACCAAAATAGAGACACAACAAAGGAACTAAGGTCAGGAAGTGACACACCGACAGCCACCCCATTAGCCCATTAGCCACACAGTTCATTTTGACAGCTTTTCTTTAGATTTATTTTGAGTCTTAAAATATATATTTTTTGAGTCATTTCATCCTTCATCAGTTTTAGTTATTATCAGCCGACTAAAACTCGGCACCATTTTGTCCACATAATAGTCATTTTTTCCCCCCTTCTATTACTTAATGAATATTTCATGTTTTTTTACATTCAGATAGCCTTGTCCAACTAGGCCTACAATCCCTTTGAATATCTTAGTGGCAGATTGTAACCAATGCCAGCCATAATTAACCCTATAGGCGATAAAGTCTTGGCTACAGGTTAAACCAATCATCAGCTCAGATTTAATCTCCCCGTCATAAAGTGAAAGCATTTAAAATAACAAAAGTTTCCTTGAAAAGGGGAGAAATGTAGCTTTACAGAAAAGCCATTTGTATACCAACTCACATTTGAAAAGCTATTTGTAAACCAACTCACATTTGAAAAGCCATTTGTAAACCAACTGACATTTGAAAAGCCATTTGTAAACCAACTGACATTTGCGGACAACGGCAACACAGATGACTAGTAAAATAAGGCTTCTGATTGGATCAAAGCAAACAACATATCTACATAAATTGAAAACATGAGTAAACATAGTTTCTAGTTGAGGTAAATCCACTAGTTACAAGTCCAGTGTACTGGCTTCGCATCAGTTCAAAAGACTGAAGAGACCCTCCGGGTAGATCAGCTCAATCAGACCACACAACTGAAAAATGTAAATTCTGCCAATAACAGGAATGCATTAAATATTCTGCATGTTTCTGATTGGACAAAACAGATGAAAAGGAGTTTCGTGTCAAATTAAAATATCCATTAGTCTCAAGTGGAATTCTCGTCTCGTCACATTTTCATCGACTAAAATTAAACTGTTTTTTTTTGGTAATAGTGTATTTTTCCCAGCTGATCTTGTTACCGTCCATAGTTCATCCAGAAATAATAAGTCGTTGACGAGCATTGTCTCCTCAAAGTTACTGTCGATGAAGTTAACACTGCTATGTCAGCTAAAATGTTTTACATTGGTAAATTAGTCTAGTCAGCGATATAAACTTGAAGTAGTCATGGGGCCTGACCTCCAGGGTTTTGGGGCCTCTATGGGGACTGACCTCCAGGGTTTCGGGGCCTCCATGGGGCCTGACCTCCAGGGTTTTGGGGCCTCCATGGGGCCTGAACTCCAGGGTTTTGGGGCCTCCAGGAGGCCTGACCTCCAGGGTTTTGGGGCCTCCATGAGGCCTGACCTCCAGGGTTTTGGGGCCTCCATGGGGCCTGACCTCCAGGGTTTTGTTAGTCACTCTCTCTCAGATGTCATTCCGACGTTTCCTGGTTGCTAAAATTCTAGTAGTTTGCCGTCATTTCAGATTATGTGACAAAACAGGAAGTATAGTGTAGAGAATCATTGTACCATCTAAACCGCTGTGAAATATCTTTTCCGTAACCCAAACAATGTTGTATTTTCAGCTGTTTGAAGCTGGTGTACAAAACCAAAAGTAAAAGATGCAAAAATTAAACTTAAGAACGGGACGCATAGAAATAGTGCACATAGAACAGATCGACTGCTTCTTAGACTTGCTTTCAATGCGAATGACAGATCTATAACTCACAATACTATGTGAATTTGGACGGGTCACCCAAAGAGTTACATGTTGCAGTTTTAACATGGCATAGGTCATGGCAAAATGGGTAGAACTGCAGGAAATGTCCTCATAAACTTGAAATGTTTCTTAATCAAGAGGGGGGCCACTAAAATATTTAGCCCAGAATTTTGCTTAGAGCCCCTAAAAGGCTAGGGCCAGCCCTGTCTATAGTGTACTGTAGGTCAGCTGTACCTTTTCTGTCAAAGGGACCACCAAAATCCCCTCAAAATCTCTTGAGGACCACGATTAGAATAATTTTTTTAACATAACATTTCTTGGCAGAAAAATTAAGTCCATTTTAGCAGTGAATGTAACAATTATTTTTATAATAATTATTATTATTCTTACAAACTATTTGTGAAAAGTAATGAAAAAAACACGAATAATTTCATTAATACTTCCAAATGTTATAATTTTTGGAAAAAAACAAAACAAAAAAAACAAATCAAAACAAATTGTCAGGTTGGAAACCACTGCTGTAGGTGTATTAATGGTGTGTTATTGTGTATTAATGGTGTGTTATTGTGTATTAATGGTGTGTTATTGTGTATTAATGGTGTGTTATTGTGTATTAATGGTGTGTTATTGTGTATTAATGGTGTGTTATTGTGTATTAATGGTGTGCTATTGTGTATTAATGGTGTGCTATTGTGTATTAATGGTGTGTTATTGTGTATTAATGGTGTGTTATTGTGTATTAATGGTGTGTTATTGTGTATTAATGGTGTGCTATTGTGTATTAATGGTGTGCTATTGTGTATTAATGGTGTGTTATTGTGTAATAATGGTGTATTATTGTGTAATAATGGTGTGTTATTGTGTATTAATGGTGTGTTATTGTCTATTAATGGTGTGTTATTGTGTATTAATGGTGTGTTATTGTGTATTAATGGTGTGTTATTGTGTATTAATGGTGTGCTATTGTGTATTAATGGTGTGTTATTGTCTATTAATGGTGTGTTATTGTGTAATAATGGTGTATTATTGTGTAATAATGGTGTGTTATTGTGTAATAATGGTGTGTTATTGTGTAATAATGGTGTATTATTGTGTATTAATGGTGTATTCATGTAATATGACACTACTGATTATATCTCAGAATATACACTGAGTGTACAAAACATTAAGAACACCTGCTCTTTCCATGACATAGACTGACCAGGTAAATCCAGGTGAAACCTATGATCCCTTATTGATGTTACTTGTTAATCCATTTCAATCAGTGTAGATGAAAGGGAGGAAACAGCTTAAAATATATATATTTTTAAAACTTTAAACAACTGGGACATGGATTGTGAATGTGTGCCATTCTTAGGATGAATGGGCAAGACAAAATATTGAAGTGCCTTTGAAAGGGGGATGGTAGTACAGTAGGTGGCTGGTGCACCGGTTTGTGTTAAGAACTGCAACGCTGCTGGGTTTTTCATGCTCAACAGTTTCCAATGTGTATTAAGAATGGTCCACCACCCAAAGGACATCCAGACAATTTGACACAACTGTGGGAAGCATTGGAGTCAACATGGACCAGCATCCCTGTGGAACGTCTTCCGACACCTTGTACAGTCCTTGTCCGTTCTGAGGGTACAAGGGGTGGGGGGGGGCGTGCACCTCAACATTAGGAAAGTATTTGCAATGCTTTGTAGACTCAGTGCATATACGAGCAAATCACTAACAGCCTGCGAGCTACTGGTCGCTAATGACCTGTAAACTAGCTTTCACACAGAGTGACATCAAGGTACATTCATTAAACTCTCACCCCCTTCACTAAACACAGAGTAACATCAAGGTACCCAGTGCGCTCAGTGCACTCCAAACATGATTAGGAATTATTAGCCTACTTCAATCAGTCCGACTGTTCCTGCAGCCCCTCCTCCATTTCAATCAGTCCGACTGTTCCCACAGCCCCTCCACTTCAATCAGTCCGACTGTTCCCACAGCCCCTCCTCCATTTCAATCAGTCCGACTGTTCCCACAGCCCCTCCTCCACTTCAATCAGTCCGACTGTTCCCACAGCCCCTCCTCCACTTCAATCAGTCCGACTGTTCCTACTGCCCCTCCTCCACTTCAATCAGTCCGACTGTTCCCACAGCCCCTCCTCCACTTCAATCAGTCCGACTGTTCCCACAGCCCCTCCTCCACTTCAATCAGTCCGACTGTTCCTGCAGCCCCTCCTCCATTTCAATCAGTCTGACTGTTCCTACAGTATTAGGGGCGGCAGGGTAGCCTAGTGGTTAGAGCGTTGGACTAGTAACCGGAAGGCTGCAAGTTCAAACCCCCGAGCTGACAAGGTACAAAATCTGTCGTTCTGCCCCTGAACAAGGCAGTTAATCCACTGTTCCTAGGCTGTCATTGAAAATAATAATTTGTTCTTAACTGACTTGCCTGGTTAAATAAAGGTAAAAATTTAAAATATCTAACTCAGAGAGTTTCATCTAAATCCAGGCCACCTAACAGGTGTTATAGATTGAATGTATTCCTTAGGCGAGTGTTCTAACTGTCACGACTCTCCACTCAGTGTTCTAAATGTCACGACTCTCCACTCAGTGTTCTAACTGTCTCTACTCTCCACTCAGTGTTCTAACTGTCACTACTCTCCACTCAGTGTTCTAACTGTCACGACCATTGTTCTAACTGTCGCGACCATTGGAACAAAATCTGTGTTATTGATATCAGTAACATTCATTTTTGTTATGAGTGTCTTGATCACATCAAGAAAAAAAACGTTGACTTGGAAACACATTGCAGCTGTTCAGATAGGGTTAACGATATATCATTGCTTTTCCACAAAAACTATTTGCACTCAATGATACTAGTGCTGAACCATAGCTAAAGTAACACAACCCAAATCTATGGCTGCTGTCTCCCCACATAATACTTGTTTAGGCTAATGTGTCACTTGAGTGAACAAAATAAAACAATAGTATAGTTATGGTGTTAATTCCTGTGATCTCATGGAAGACGTTACATCACGTCCAATGTTGAGTGTTCAATCAAAACCTCGATAACGTATTGATGTTAGCAGGTTAACATGTTAGAACCCACAACTCAGTATTCCATTAGCAGAAGTACCAGGCTAACTGTCACGACTCTCCACTCAGTGTTCTAACTGTCACGACTCTCCACTCAGTGTTCTAAATGTCACGACTCTCCATTCAGTGTTCTAACTGTCACGACTCTCCACTCAGTGTTCTAAATGTCACGACTCTCCACTCAGTGTTCTAACTGTCTCTACTCTCCACTCAGTGTTCTAACTGTCACTACTCTCCACTCAGTGTTCTAACTGTCACGACTCTCCACTCAGTGTTCTAACTGTCACTACTCTCCACTCAGTGTTCTAACTGTCACGACTCTCCACTCAGTGTTCTAACTGTCTCTACTCTCCACTCAGTGTTCTAACTGTCACTACTCTCCACTCAGTGTTCTAACTGTCTCTACTCTCCACTCAGTGTTCTAACTGTCTCTACTCTCCACTCAGTGTTCTAACTGTCACTACTCTCCACTCAGTGTTCTAACTGTCACGACTCTCCACTCAGTGTTCTAACTGTCTCTACTCTCCACTCAGTGTTCTAACTGTCACTACTCTCCACTCAGTGTTCTAACTGTCTCTACTCTCTACCCAGTGTTCTAACTGTCACTACTCTCCACTCAGTGTTCTAACTGTCACTACTCTCCACTCAGTGATCTAACTGTCACTACTCTCCACTCAGTGTTCTAACTGTTATTACTCTCCACTCAGTGTTCTGACTGTACCTACTCTCCACTCAGTGTTCTAACTGTCACTACTCTCCACTCAGTGTTCTAACTGTCTCTACTCTCCACTCAGTGTTCTAACTGTCACTACTCTCCACTCAGTGTTCTAACTGTCACTACTCTCCACTCAGTGTTCTAACTGTCCCTACTCTCCACTCAGTGTTCTAACTGTCCCTACTCTCCACTCAGTGTTCTAACTGTCCCTACTCTCCACTCAGTGTTCTAACTGTCACTACTCTCCACTCAGTGTTCTAACTGTCACTACTCTCCACTCAGTGTTCTAACTGTCACTACTCTCCACTCAGTGTTCTAACTGTCACTACTTTCCACTCAGTGTTCTAACTGCACTACACTCCACTCAGTGTTCTAACTGTCACTACTCTCCACTCAGTGTTCTAACTGTCACGACTCTCCACTCAGTGTTCTAACTGTCTCTACTCTCCACTCAGTGTTCTAACTGTCACTACTCTCCACTCAGTGTTCTAACTGTCTCTACTCTCCACTCAGTGTTCTAACTGTCACTACTCTCCACTCAGTGTTCTAACTGTCTCTACTCTCCACTCAGTGTTCTAACTGTCACTACTCTCCACTCAGTGTTCTAACTGTCACTACTCTCTACTCAGTGTTCTAACTGTCCCTACTCTCCACTCAGTGTTCTAACTGTCCCTACTCTCCACTCAGTGTTCTAACTGTCCCTACTCTCCACTCAGTGTTCTAACTGTTACTACTCTCCACTCAGTGTTCTAACTGTCACTACTCTCCACTCAGTGTTCTAACTGTCACTACTCTCCACTCAGTGTTCTAACTGTCACTACTCTCCACTCAGTGTTCTAACTGTCACTACTCTCCACTCAGTGTTCTAACTGTCACTACTCTCCACTCAGTGTTCTGACTGTCACGACTCTCTACTCAGTGTTCTAACTGTCACTACTCTCCACTCAGTGTTCTAACTGTCACTACTCTCCACTCAGTGATCTAACTGTCACTACTCTCCACTCAGTGTTCTAACTGTTATTACTCTCCACTCAGTGTTCTGACTGTACCTACTCTCCACTCAGTGTTCTAACTGTCACTACTCTCCACTCAGTGTTCTAAATGTCACAACTCTCAACTCAGTGTTCTAACTGTCACGACTCTCCACTCAGTATTCTGACTGTCACGACTCTCCACTCAGTGATCTAACTGTCATTACTCTCCACTCAGTATTCTGACTGTCACGACTCTCCACTCAGTGATCTAACTGGCACGACTCTCCACTCAGTGTTCTAACTGTCACTACTCTCCACTCAGTGTTCTAACTGTCACTACTCTCCACTCAGTGTTCTAACTGTCACTACTCTCCACTCAGTGTTCTAACTGCACTACACTCCAATCAGTGTTCTAACTGTCACTACTCTCCACTCAGTGTTCTAAATGTCACTACTCTCCACTCAGTGTTCTAACTGTCACTACTCTCCACTCAGTGTTCTAACTGTCACTACTCTCCACTCAGTGTTCTAACTGTCCCTACTCTCCACTCAGTGTTCTAACTGTCCCTACTCTCCACTCAGTGTTCTAACTGTTACTACTCTCCACTCAGTGTTCTAACTGTCACTACTCTCCACTCAGTGTTCTAACTGTCACTACTCTCCACTCAGTGTTCTAACTGTCACTACTCTCCACTCAGTGTTCTAACTGTCACTACTCTCCAGTCAGTGTTCTAACTGTCACTACTCTCCACTCAGTGCTCTAACTGTCACTACTCTCCACTCAGTGTTCTAACTGTTATTACTCTCCACTCAGTGTTCTGACTGTACCTACTCTCCACTCAGTGTTCTAACTGTCTCTACTCTCCACTCAGTGTTCTAACTGTCTCTACTCTCCACTCAGTGTTCTAACTGTCACTACTCTCCACTCAGTGTTCTAACTGTCTCTACTCTCCACTCAGTGTTCTAACTGTCACTACTCTCCACTCAGTGTTCTGATTGTCACTACTCTCCACTCAGTTTTCTAACTGTCACTACTCTCCACTCAGTGTTCTAACTGTCACTACTCTCCACTCAGTGTTCTTACCAAAAGGTTCAATTGGTCCAAAATGAGCCATTGAGTGAGAAATGTTCTAACAATCAACCATGTACTATCACAATGTGTAACCTACTGTAAACACAGTACTATCACAATGTGTAACCTACTGTAAACACAGTACTATCACAATGTGTAACCTACTGTAAACACAGTACTATCGCAATGTGTAACCTACTGTAAACACAGTACTATCACAATGTGTAACCTACTGTAAACACAGTACTATCACAATGTGTAACGTACTGTAAACACAGTACTATCACAATGTGTAACCTACTGTAAACACAGTACTATCACAATGTGTAACCTACTGTAAACACAGTACTATCACAATGTGTAACCTACTGTAAACACAGTACTATCACAATGTGTAACCTACTGTAAACACAGTACTATCACAATGTGTAACCTACTGTAAACACAGTACTATAACAATGTGTAACCTACTGTAAACACAGTACTATCGCAATGTCTAACCTACTGTAAACACAGTACTATAACAATGTGTAACCTACTGTAAACACAGTACTATAACAATGTGTAACCTACTGTAAACACAGTACTATCGCAATGTGTAACCTACTGTAAACACAGTATTATAACAATGTGTAACCTACTGTAAACACATTACTATAACAATGTGTAACCTACTGTAAACACAGTACTATCACAATGTGTAACCTACTGTAAACACAGTACTATAACAATGTGTAAGCTACTGTAAGCACTGAGGTGTACTGTATATACCCATGGTCTATTGTCAGCATCAGAATGGCTAAATATCTGTAGGGCTTTTTCCAGTACTGTAAAGCATTTCCGTGGACCAAAGTAATTTAAACCGCTTTGTTTCACAGCACACCACTTTGCGAAATCAATAAATATCAATCTCTACCAATAGCTAGCTCCCTCAAAGACCTGCATGTCTGATGTTTTACTCTCTGTAGAAGAGAGACTGGGCTCCTGCTGTTGCCTGACTACACCTGAAACAGCCTGGAGCCGTTCGCCAGGGAAGGGAGGTGAAACAGACAGGCTTTGTAAGGAAAAACGTCCTTCAGGACTGCTTCCCAAATGGCACCCTCTCTATAATATAATGCACTACTTTTATGGGCTAACAAAGTAATAGTCTATGGGCTCTGGTCAAAAGTAGTGCACTTTAAAGGGAAAATAGTTCCATTTGGGACACATTGTAAAGGGAAAAGAGTTCCATTTGGGACACATTGTAAAGGGAAAAGAGTTCCATTTGGGACACATTGTAAAGGGAAAAGAGTTCCATTTGGGACACATTGTAAAGGGAAAAGAGTTCCATTTGGGACACATTGTAAAGGGAAAAGAGTTCCATTTGGGACACATTTTAAAGGGAAACGAGTTCCATTTGGAACACATTTTAAAGGGAAAATAGTTCCATTTGGGACACATTTTAAAGGGAAAAGTGTTCCATTTTGGACACATCCAGTCTACTGGATAATCCCTAACTGATACTACTGCTGGGCTAAACATCCTTTAAAACCACCTCTCCAGTCTGACTGGGAGAATTCCTTCAAAGACGATATTTTATTGATTTCGGCGAGCTAAGAGCCAAGTGAACACAGTAGAAGACGCCAGAGAAATGCTCTCCAGTTCTGCTACGGAGGGTGCTTGCAGCCTTTTACAGAGGCTCAATGGGCTAAAGCTAATGTCCTTCGCCCAGGAGGAAGTTCTCTCACATACAGTTCATCACCTTCATTCTCAGACACGTAATCGAGGTAGATGCTCTTTATCTGAGTGATTTACAGATAGAAGCCTTAGTTGCTTACATATATTTTTGGACTTATAAATTAATGATATGTACCCAGTGATTCTTGAAGAATATAAATTATAAATGAATCATGAGCTTAGTTCTATTCCTATTCCTGCCTGCGTGAGAGGGTAGAGAGAGAGAGAGAAAGAAAGAGAGTGAAAGTGAGATAGAGAGAGGGAAAGGCTATTCGTGTGTATGTGTGTGTGTGTGTGTGTGTGTGTGTGTGTATTCCTCCCTTCAGGCAGGGATAGACCATCTTTCTCCCTTGCCTTTCTAATCACATAACTGACGTTTACCTTCGCTACGGGCCAAATCACTTTCGCCCATTTAATAACAGAGATCTAATAAGCTCAAGCATTAACAGACTGGCTTGATGGCTAACACATCATCGATGATAATGAAGATATCTGGTTCTGTAGAGTAGTAGTGGAGCCAGACAATGGAGCTCCTGTATCACAACCTACTTCCTGCTGTATCACAACCTACCTCCTGCTGTAGCACGACTTACTTCCTGCTGTAGCACGACCTACTTCCTGCTGTAGCATGACCTACTTCCTGCTGTAGCACAACCTACTTCCTGCTGTAGCACGACCTACTTTCTGCTCTAGCACGACCTACTTCCTGCTGTAGCACAACTTACTTCCTGCTGTAACACGACCTACTTCCTGCTGTAGCACGACCTACTTCCTGCTGTAGCACTACCGACTTCCTGCTGTAGCACGACCTGACTAGATATCCCCCTTTCCAACTGACTAGATATCCCCCTTTCCCTTTACAACTGACTAGATATCCCCCTTTCCCTTTCCAACTGACTAGATATCCCCCTTTCCCTTTACAACTGACTAGGTATCCCCCTTTACAACTGACTAGATATCCCCCTTTCCCTTTCCAACTGACTAGATATCCCCTTTTCCCTTTCCAACTGACTAGATATCCCCCTTTCCCTTTACAACTGACTAGATATTCCCCTTTCCCTTTACAACTGACTAGATATCCCCCTTTCCCTTTACAACTGACTAGGTATCCCCCTTTACAACTGACTAGATATCCCCTTTACATCTGACTAGTTCTCCCCCTTTCCCTTTCCAACTGACTAGGTATCCCCCTTTCTCCTTTACAACTGACTAGGTATCCCCCTTTCCCTTTACAACTGACTAGGTATCCCCCTTTCCCTTTCCAACTGACTAGATATCCCCCTTTCCCTTTCCAACTGACTAGATATCCCCCTTTTCAACTGACTAGATATCCCCCTTTCCAACTGACTAGATATCCCCCTTTCCAACTGACTAGATATCCCCCTTTACAACTGACTAGGTATCCCCCTTTCCCTTTACAACTGACTAGATATCCCCCTTTACATCTGACTAGGTATCCCCCTTTCCCTTTACAACTGACTAGATATCCCCCTTTCCAACTGACTAGATATCCCCCTTTCCCTGTACAACTGACTAGATATCCCCCTTTCCCTGTACAACTGACTAGATATCCCCCTTTCCCTGTACAACTGACTAGGTATCCCCCTTTACACCTGACTAGATATCCCCCTTTCTCTTTACATCTGACTAGGTATCCCCCTTTCTCTTTACATCTGACTAGGTATCCCCCTTTCCCTTTACAACTGACTAGGTATCCCCCTTTCCCTTTACAACTGACTAGATATCCCCCTTTCCCCTTTACAACTGACTAGATATCCCCCTTTCCCTTTACAACTGACTAGATATCCCCCTTTCCCTTTACAACTGACTAGATATCCCCCTTTCCCTTTACAACTGACTAGATATCCCCCTTTACACCTGACTAGATATCCCCCTTTCTCTTTACATCTGACTAGATATCCCCCTTTCCCTTTCCAACTGACTAGATATCCCCCTTTCTCTTTACAGCTGACTAGATATCCCCCTTTACAACTGACTAGATATCCCCCTTTCCCTTTCCAACTGACTAGATATCCCCCTTTCTCTTTACAGCTGACTAGATATCCCCCTTTACATCTGACTAGATATCCCCCTTTCTCTTTACAACTGACTAGATATCCCCCTTTCCCTTTCCAACTGACTAGATATCCCCCTTTCCCTTTCCAACTGACTAGATATCCCCCTTTCCAACTGACTAGATATCCCCCTTTCCAACTGACTAGATATCCCCCTTTCTCTTTACAACTGACTAGATATCCCCCTTTCCCTTTCCAACTGACTAGATATCCCCCTTTCCCTTTACAACTGACTAGATATCCCCCTTTCCAACTGACTAGGTATCCCCCTTTCCAACTGACTAGGTATCCCCCTTTCCCTTTACAACTGACTAGATATCCCCCTTTCCCTTTACAACTGACTAGGTATCCCCCTTTACAACTGACTAGATATCCCCCTTTCCCTTTCCAACTGACTAGATATCCCCCTTTCCAACTGACTAGATATCCCCCTTTCCAACAGACTATCCCCCTTTCTGTAATGTGTAAATATGAGACAATTAGATAAAAAAGGTCCATTGTTCAGAAATCAGCCAGAAATCAGCCTTAATCTGCCTTAAAACATTTGTTTTATATTCTTGGTTATATTGGCCATAGATGTGCATATGAAGGTCCACAGGTCACGTTATTGTATCACCCAGCACTAGCGTCAAACCCAGTCCCTTACATTCGACTCACTTGAATGTGGCATCATGGGTGTGTAGACCTTGGGGTCGATGGTGCCCATGGGTGGAGGCTGGAGGGGGTTGGCGAAGCTTCGTAGGGGGTGCGTGGGCCTGACGCAGGCGGTGGGGATGGTACGGGTCGAGGTACCTCCGACCTCCTCTGTGCCAGGGAGAGAAAGGTCCCCTTTACCTCCTACACCTGGCTTACTGCTACTGCTGCTGATCAAGGTCTGCTGTACCCCCAGCGTGGAGCTGCCCTCTGTCGATATCGCTGCACAGAGAGAGACAGAGAAACAGATTAGTTAGTTCCACCTGTTAGTTAATAAGTTAGCTAGTTAGTTAAAAGGTTAGCTAGTTAGTTAATAAGTTAACTAGTTAGTTAATTAGTTAGCTAGTTAATTAGTTAGTTATTTAGTTATTTAGTTAATTAGTTATTAGTTAGCTAGTTAGATCCATCTGTTAGTTAATAAGTTAGCTAGTTAGTTAATACGTTAACTAGTTAGTTAATTAGTTAGCTAGTTAGTTGTTAATTAGTTTGCTAGTTAGTTAATTAGTTATTTAATTAGTTAGTTCCACCTGTTAGTTAATTAGTTAGCTAGTTATTATATTATAGTTGTCTATGATCTATATCTTGTAGCTATAAAAACAAAACAAAAAAATATCAAAATAGAAGTAAACTTGTCTGTGTGTACTCTCTAGTATCTGGACAGTAACCTCATGCTGAGACCCAGGGAGCCCTACTCCTAGTAACCTCATGCTGAGAGACACAGGGAGCCATACTCCTAGTAACCTCATGCTGAGACCCAGGGAGCCCTACTCATAGTAACCTCATGCTGAGAGACCCAGGGAGCCCTACTCCTAGTAACCTCATGCTGAGAGACCCAGGGAGCCCTGCTCCTAGTAACCTCATACTGATACCCAGGGAGCCCTACTCCTGGTAACCTCATGTTGAGGGACCTAGGGGGCCCTACTCCTACTAACCTCATGTTGAGAGACCCAGGGAGCCCTACTCCTAGTAACCTCATGCTGAGAGACCCAGGGAGCCCTACTCCTAGTAACCTCATGCTGAGAGACCCAGGGAGCCCTACTCCTAGTAACCTCATGTTGACAGACCCAGGGAGCCCTACTCCTAGTAACCTCATACTGATACCCAGGGAGCCCTACTCCTAGTAACCTCATGTTGAGGGACCTAGGGGGCCCTACTCCTAGTAACCTCATGCTGAGACCCAGGGAGCCCTACTCCTAGTAACCTCATGCTGAGAGACCCAGTGAGCCCTGCTCCTAGTAACCTCATACTGATACCCAGGGAACCCTACTCCTAGTAACCTCATGTTGAGGGACCTAGGGGGCCCTACTCCTACTAACCTCATGTTGAGAGACCCAGGGAGCCCTACTCCTAGTAACCTCATGTTAACAGACCCAGGGAGTCCTACTCCTAGTAACCTCATGTTGAGGGACCTAGGGGGCCCTACTCCTAGTAACCTCATGTTGAGAGACCCAGGGAGCCCTACTCCTAGTAACCTCATGCTGAGAGACCCAGGGAGCCCTACTCCTAGTAACCTCATGCTGAGAGACCCAGGGAGCCCTGCTCCTAGTAACCTCATACTGATACCCAGGGAACCCTACTCCTAGTAACCTCATGTTGAGGGACCTAGGGGGCCCTACTCCTACTAACCTCATGTTGAGAGACCCAGGGAGCCCTACTCCTAGTAACCTCATGCTGAGAGACCCAGGGAGCCCTACTCCTAGTAACCTCATGCTGAGAGACCCAGGGAGCCCTACTCCTAGTAACCTCATGTTGACAGACCCAGGGAGCCCTACTCCTAGTAACCTCATACTGATACCCAGGGAGCCCTACTCCTAGTAACCTCATGTTGAGGGACCTAGGGGGCCCTACTCCTAGTAACCTCATGCTGAGACCCAGGGAGCCCTACTCCTAGTAACCTCATGCTGAGAGACCCAGTGAGCCCTACTCCTAGTAACCTCATACTGATACCCAGGGAGCCCTACTCCTAGTAACCTCATGTTGAGGGACCTAGGGGGCCCTACTCCTAGTAACCTCATGTTGAGAGACCCAGGGAGCCCTACTCCTAGTAACCTCATGCTGAGAGACCCAGGGAGCCCTACTCCTAGTAACCTCATGTTGACAGACCCAGGGAGCCCTACTCCTAGTAACCTCATGTTGAGGGACCTAGGGGGCCCTACTCCTAGTAACCTCATGTTGAGAGACCCAGGGAGCCCTACTCCTAGTAACCTCATGCTGAGAGACCCAGGGAGCCCTACTCCTAGTAACCTCATGTTGAGAGACCCAAGGAGCCCTACTCCTAGTAACCTCATGTTGAGAGACCCAGGGAGCCCTACTCCTAGTAACCTCATGCTGAGAGACCCAGGGAGCCCTACTCCTAGTAACCTCATGCTGAGACCCAGGGAGCCCTACTCCTAGTAACCTCATGCTGATACCCAGGGATCCCTACTCCTAGTAACCTCATGCTGAGAGACCCAGGGAGCCCTACTCCTAGTAACCTCATGTTGAGACCCTGGGAGCCCTGCTCCTAGTAACCTCATGCTAAGAGACCCAGGGAGCCCTACTCCTAGTTAGCTCATGCTGAGAGACCTAGGGGGTCCTACTCCTAGTAACCTCATGCTGAGACCCAGGGAGCCCTACTCCTAGTAACCTCATGTTGAGACCCAGGGAGCCCTACTCCTAGTAACCTCATGTTGAGAGACCCAGGGAGCCCTACTCCTAGTAACCTCATGCTGAGAGACCCAGGGAGCCCTACTCTTAGTAACCTCATGCTGAGACCCAGAGAGCCCTACTCCTAGTAACCTCATGCTGAGACCCAGGGAGCCTTGCTCCTGGTAACATCATGCTGAGACCCAGAGAGCCCTACTCCTAGTAACCTCATGTTGAGAGACCCAGGGAGCCCTACTCCTAGTAACCTCATGCTGAGAGACCCAGGGCAGGGAGCCCTACTCCTAGTAACCTCATGCTGAGAGCCAGGGAGCCCTACTCCTAGTAACTTCATGTTGAGGGACCTAGGGGGCCCTACTCCTAGTAACCTCATGCTGAGAGACCCAGGGAGCCCTACTCCTATTAACCTCATGCTGAGAGACCCAGGGAGCCCTACTCCTAGTAACCTCATGTTGAGAGACCTAGGGGGCCCTACTCCTAGTAATATCATGTTGAGAGACCCAGGGAGCCCTACTCCTAGTAACCTCATGCTGAGACCCAGGGAGCCCTACTCCTAGTAACCTTATGTTGAGAGACCCAGGGAGCCCTACTCCTAGTAACCTCATGTTGAGAGACCCAGGGAGCCCTACTCCTAGTAACCTCATGCTGAGAGACCCAGGGAGCCCTACTCCTAGTAACCTCATGTTGAGAGACCTAGGGGGCCCTACTCCTAGTAATATCATGTTGAGAGACCCAGGGAGCCCTACTCCTAGTAACCTCATGCTGAGACCTAGGGGGCCCTACTCCTAGTAACCTCATGTTGAGAAACCCAGGGGGCCCTACTCCTAGTAACCTCATGTTGAGAGACCCAGGGAGCCCTACTCCTAGTAACCTCATGTTGAGAGACCCAGGGAGCCCTACTCCTAGTAACCTAACCTAATATGTATCTCTTATCTTAGCCGTCTTTCAACACTCTGATGCCGTACATGAAATATACTTCAACATGTAAAAGGATGAAAGCTGAAATCACATTCCTGTGCATTAGTAATGAGAGTCCGATATACACCCTGTCTAGCATGTCTGGATACACATGTTATAAACATGCCATGAGAGCCAATCATTTGTTTGCTGTATAAATGAGAATATTTTCTGTTTACATGACTAGTAGAGAATGATAACTTCCTCGAGTGGGGGGGTTTACAAAACACTAATCTACGCTGTTTGGATTTCTTTATTAGCATTAAAAAGTGATAGTTCTAATCTGTATTGTTGTCTAAGAAGATATAAACAGGTGATAGACAACAATACAGATAAACAGGTGATAAAGAACAATACAGATACACAGGTGATAGACAACAATACAGATAAACAGGTGATAGACAACAATACAGATAAACAAGTGATAGACAACAATACAGATAAACAGGTGATAGACAACAATACAGATAAACACAGGTGATAGACAACAATACAGATAAACACAGGTGATAGACAACAATACAGATAGACAACAATACAGATAAACAGGCGATAGACAACAATACAGATAAACAACAATACAGATAAAGAGGTGATAGACAACAATACAGATAAACACAGGTGATAGACAACAATACAGATAAACACAGGTGATAGACAACAATACAGATAGACAACAATACAGATAAACAGGTGATAGACAACAATACAGATAAACAGGTGATAGACAACAATACAGATACACAGGTGATAGACAACAATACAGATAAACAGGTGATAAACATTAATACAGATACACAGGTGATAGACAACAATACAGATAAACAGGTGATAGACAACAATACAGATAGACAACAATACAGATGAACAGGTGATAGACAACAATACAGATAAACACAGGTGATAGACAACAATACAGATAGAGAACAATACGGATAAACAGGTGATAGACAACAATACAGATAAACACAGGTGATAGACAACAATACAGATAAACAGGTGATAGACAACAATACAAATAAACAGGTGATAGACAACAATACAGATAAACACGTGATAGACAACAATACAGATAAACACAGGTGATAGACAACAATACAGATAAACAGGTGATAGACAACAATACAAATAAACAGGTGATAGACAACAATACAGATACACAGGTGATAGACAACAATACAGATAAACAGGTGATAAACATTAATACAGATACACAGGTGATAGACAACAATACAGATAAACAGGTGATAGACAACAATACAGATAGACAACAATACAGATGAACAGGTGATAGACAACAATACAGATAAACACAGGTGATAGACAACAATACAGATAGAGAACAATACGGATAAACAGGTGATAGACAACAATACAGATAAACACAGGTGATAGACAACAATACAGATAAACAGGTGATTGACAACAATACAAATAAACAGGTGATAGACAACAATACAGATAAACACGTGATAGACAACAATACAGATAAACACAGGTGATAGACAACAATACAGATAAACAGGTGATAGACAACAATACAAATAAACAGGTGATAGACAACAATACAGATAAACACAGGTGATAGACAACAATACAGATAAACACAGGTGATAGACAACAATACAGATAAACAGGTGATAGACAACAATACAGATAAAGAGGTGATAGACAACAATACAGATAAACAGGTGATAGACAACAATACAGATAAAGAGGTGATAGACAACAATACAGATAAACAGGTGATAGACAACAATACAGATAAACAGGTGATAGACAACAATACAGATATGTAAACAGGTGTGGCTAGAAGCCACTACTATATACAATACAATGTCTTGTTGGCATGACACTAATGTCTTGTTGGCATGACACTAATGTCTTGTTGGCATGACACTAATGTCTTGTTGGCATGGCACTAATGTCTTGTTGGCATGACACTAATGTCTTGTTGGCATGACACTAACGTCTTGTTGGCATGACACTAATGTCTTGTTGGCATGACACTAAT
This sequence comes from Oncorhynchus clarkii lewisi, assembly GCF_045791955.1. Lineage (NCBI taxonomy): Eukaryota > Metazoa > Chordata > Actinopteri > Salmoniformes > Salmonidae > Oncorhynchus > Oncorhynchus clarkii. The sequence goes on along the minus strand of NC_092151.1, from coordinate 4,506,724 downwards.
GTGTTGTTGGCATGACACTAATGTCTGGTTGGCATGACACTAATGTCTGGTTGGCATGACACTAATGTCTTGTTGGCATGACACTAATGTGTTGTTGGCATGACACTAATGTCTGGTTGGCATGACACTAATGTCTGGTTGGCATGACACTAATGTCTGGATGACATTGGCAGCTTAAGATCGGTAGCCGAGCCATTCTATCTTTACTGTGCTATAGAGCTAGGGGTCCATTCTATCTTTACTGTGCTATAGAGCTAGAGGTCCATTCTATCTTTACTGTGCTATAGAGCTAGGGGTCCATTCTATCTTTACTGTGCTATAGAGCTAGGGGTCCATTCTATCTTTACTGTGCTATAGAGCTAGGGGTCCATATGAAACAAGATCTAAAGTACTTGTTGGTAAAAACGTCAAGCGTCTTGGCCAGGGGGCATTTAACACTGGTCTTTTTATTTAACCAGTAAAACATAGTTGAGTTTAGAAACGTATTTTACTGTCTTAATGTCTTGGGCATCTATGTCTCCTCTCCTCTCCTCTCCTCTCCTCTCCTCTCCTCTCCTCTCCTCTCCTCTCCTCTCCTCTCCTCTCCTCTCCTCCTCCTACCTCGTTTGCTCTCTCCATCCAGCCAAAGTGTTTTCCCCGACACTGAAACAAACCTAATTCCCCGTTTTGGCCCAGCCTGAAGATTGCCCCTCGTCTTAAATTACAAACATAGGTCAATATTGAGCTATAAGCCAATTACTTGGGCTTGTGTCCTGAATGGTACCTTAATTCTTTAATTCATAGGCTGCACCTCCGTCACTCGGTCGAGTCACTCCAACGTTCTCAAGCAGTCATTCTGGACGGAGGCTAACAAATGTTTTAGTTTAAATTACACTATAGTGTCCTTGGAAACATGATGACGTTGATAAAGTCGGCAAATATTTAGTAGGAAGCAACTTTGTCATCGTCATGATCGTGTCATCAAATTCTTACTTTAGACAGATGGTAATGATGTTGTCATCAGCAGCAAAGGTCGTCAAAAGAACAGCTAGCAATGCTAACGTTTGCTAGCTAAATTCTGGTGGTCTCGCCTCAATCTTAGCTAACGTTAAACTGCACCTGAAGTCAATCTGGAGACGTCAAAATTATGACAGAAGGTTTTATCAGTGCTCAATACCAATCCTCAGTCGGGGGCGTCAGTCCCAAAACGTAACGTTCAAAAAACCCAAAATATGACCAAAATGTGCTACCAAAAAATAGTGAACTGCATTTTACCAGGGCCCATAGGGTTATATAGGGGATAGGGTGTAAATGGCTAATACATCTTCTCCTCAGTGTCATTTACTTGCCTGGAAAAGGATGGCCTTAATGGCCCTAACACATAAGAGCAAGCATGGAGTGAGACAGAAAAAGACAGTGCTAATGAGAAGTAAATGTCTGATAGAGAAATTGAGACCAGAGGCAAGAAGAGAGAAAGAAAGAGAAAGAGCGAGGAGGAGGGATTGGATTGACATGGAGGGAGGGAGGGAGGGAGGGAGGGAGGGAGGGAGGGAGGGAGGGAGGGAGGGAGGGAGGGAGGGAGGGAGGGATGGAGGGAGGGAGGGAGATTAAGAGGTGCAGACTCCTTTTGGGAAAGTAGAGAGAGAGAGAGAGAGAGAGAGAGAGAGAGAGAGAGAGAGAGAGAGAGAGAGAGAGGAGAGAGTGAAGAGAGAGAGGAGAGAGACAGAGAGAGAGAGGAGAGAGTGAAGAGAGAGAGGAGAGTGGAGAGAGAGAGAGAGAGAGACAGAGAGGAGAGAGTGAAGAGAGAGAGGAGAGTGGAGAGAGAGAGAGATAGAGCGAGAGAGCGAGGGAGAGATAGATAGATAAACAGTATAACAGAAAAGCCGCCGTAGGCAGACATGGCTCTCTAGAGAAGACAGGCTATGTGCTCAATGCCCACAAAATGAGGTGGAAACTGATCTGCACTTCCATATGTATATCCTGCCCAATGTATTGGAGACACATGTTTACTGTTAATTTTTATTGTTTATTTCACTTTTGTATATTATCTACCTCACTTGCTTTGGCAATGTAAACACATGTTTCCCATGCCAATAAAGCCCCTTGAATTGAATTGAGATAGATAGATAACAGTATAACAGAGAGAGAGAGAGAGATAAACAGTATAACAGAGAGAGAGAGAGAGATAGATAGATAAACAGTATAACAGAGAGAGAGAGATAGATAAACAGTATAACAGAGAGAGAGAGAGAGATAGATAGATAAACAGTATAACAGAGAGAGAGAGATAGAGAAGAGAGATTGACATATAGAATGACTGTAAACGGTACTGACTCCCACCTGCTGTGTAGCTGCGGTCCACGGTGAGGCTGGGGAAGGGCATCGGTCTCAGGGTGAACTTGGGGTGAGTGGTCAAAGTACCATGGCTGTACCCGCAGGTGGGCGAGGACAGAATGCCAGGGTACTGGCTACCCTCCAGGGTTGGCACTGGGATGGCACTGACAACAGCTGGGTAGAGGGGAGACAGGAAACAGGAAACATAATGACATCTCTCTCTCTCTCTCTCTTAAACAACAGGGTTGAAATAACCATGTAAATATAGTGAGTATTGGAAATGACACCCGGTACGTCCCATTTTGAGACACAAACATAAACAGGTAAACAACAGCCACCGTTTAGACTAAAACAGGAAAACATTCAAGGTCATCTAGCCCCTAGTAAAACTGTTTTATCCAAAGTAACTTACAGTACAGTTTATAGGATCAATTTAGCGACATTATAGGATCAATTAGCGACATTATAGGATCAATTAGCGACATTAAGGAATCAATTAACAACATTAAGGAATCAATTAGCGACATTATAGGATCAATTTAGCGACATTATAGGATCAATTAGCGACATTATAGGATCAATTAGCAACATTAAGGAATCAATTAACAACATTAAGGAATCAATTAGCAACATTATAGAATCAATTAACAACATTAAGGAATAAATTAGCGACATTGTAGAATCAATTAGCGACATTGTAGAATCAATTAGCGACATTATAGAATCAATTAGCGACATTATAGAATCAAATAGCAACATTATAGGATCAATTAGCGACAAAGTAGTGTTGTGTACTCTGAATGGCCAACTGACTTCCTATAAACACTTCATAACAGAATTAGGGGAGGTTCTAAACTAAACACAACCCTACAGGAACATCTGAAGACAGTAAGAGAGATACTAAACACAACCCTACAGGAACATCTGAAGACAGTAAGAGAGATACTAAACACAACCCTACAGGAACATCTGAAGACAGTAAGAGAGATACTAAACACAACCCTACAGGAACATCTGAAGACAGTAAGAGAGATACTAAACACAACCCTACAGGAACATCTGAAGACAGTAAGAGAGATACTAAACACAACCCTACAGGAACATCTGAAGACTGTAAGAGAGAGACTAAACACAACCCTACAGGAACATCAGAAGATGGTTCATTAGAAGACGAACTGAAACAGGGATGGACTGCCTGGACTCATTTTAGCTGCAAAACAGTTAGACAGGTAGGCAGGCAGGCAGGCAGGCATGCAGGCAGACAGACAGACATACATACAGACAGACAGACAGACAGACAGACAGACAGACAGACAGACAGACAGGAGAAAAATACTGGAGAACTAGTGACTGACTGAGCCTTGACCTTGAAAAGAGCCCTGAGGGCTTAAAGAAGAGGGAAGAGAGGGGGAAGATAGGAGGGAGAGTGGGACGGAGGAGGGTGCTTTGCTGTTAAAACGCCCAGGGTACTCCAAACAGAGAGAGATCGCTATCTCTTAAACTGTCTCCGACCTGGAGGGGAAAAATAATTGTCTGGTGTGTTTGTGTGTGTGTGTGTGGTGTGTGTGTGTGTGTGTGTGTGTGTGTGTGTGTGTGTGTGTGTGTGTGTGTGTGTGTGTGTGTGTGTGTGTGTGTGTGTGTGTGTGTGTGTGTGTGTGTGTGTGAGAGAGATCTTTCTCCCATCTATCCCTTCTAGAGTCTATCACAATAGGATCCATCTGTACCTCGCAGAATTCGGAGCAACTTTCATTATGCTGTCAATGTGACTTCCATTACACAGGAGTTCACTATAGTGTAGTACTGACTACTGAGACTACTGTGACTACTCTCACTGTAGTGTAGTACTGACTACTGAGACTACTTTCATGATGCTGTCAATGTGACTTCCATTACACAGGAGTTCACTGTAGTGTAGTACTGACTACTGAGACTACTGTGACTACTCTCACTGTAGTGTAGTACTGACTACTGAGACTACTGAGACTACTCTCACTTTACTGTAGTACTGACTACTGAGACGACTGAGACTACTCTCACTGTAGTGTAGTACTGACTACTGAGACTACTGAGACTACTCTCACAGTAGTGTAGTACTGACTACTGAGACTACTCTCACTGTAGTGTAGTACTGACTACTGAGACTACTGAGACTACTCTCACTGTAGTGTAGTACTGACTACTGAGACTACTCTCACTGTAGTGTAGTCCTGACTACTGAGACTACTCTCACTGTACTGTAGTCCTGACTACTGAGACTACTCTCACTATACTGTAGTCCTGACTACTGAGACTACTCTCACTGTAGTGTAGTACTGACTACTGAGACTACTGAGACTACTCTCACTGTAGTGTAGTCCTGACTACTGAGACTACTCTCACTGTACTGTAGTCCTGACTACTGAGACTACTCTCACTATACTGTAGTCCTGACTACTGAGACTACTCTCACTGTACTGTAGTCCTGACTACTGAGACTACTCTCACTATACTTTAGTACTGACTACTGAGACTACTCTCACTATACTGTAATACTGACTGACTACTGAGACTACTCTCACTATACTGTAGTACTGACTACTGAGACTACTCTCACTATACTGTAATATTGACTACTGAGACTACTCTCACTATACTGTAGTACTGACTACTGAGACTACTGAGATGGGATAGATGGGAAATATGAGGTAGATGGAGTAGATTGGGTAGATGGGGTAGATGAGGTAGATGGGGGTAGATGAGGAAGATGGCATAGATGAGGTAGATGGAGTAGATGAGGTAGATGGAGTAGATGAGGTAGATGGAGTAGATGAGGTAGATGGGGGTAGATGAGGGTAGATGAGGAAGATGGGGGTAGATGAGGAAGATGGGCATAGATGAGGTAGATGGAGTAGATGAGGTAGATGGGGTAGATGAGGTAGATTCGGTAGATGAGGAAGATGGGGGTCGATGAGGAAGATGGGGGTAGATGAGGAAGATGGGGGTAGATGAGGAAGATGGGGTTAGATGAGGTAGATGGAGTAGATGAGGTAGATGGAGTAGATGAGGTAGATGGGGTAGATGGGGCAGGTGAGGTAGATGAGGAAGATGGGGGAAGATGAGGGAAGATGAGGAAGATGAGGGAAGCTGAGGAAGATGGGGTAGATGAGGTAGATTGGATAGATGGGGTAGATGAGGAAGATGGGGGTAGGTGAGGCAGATGGGGTAGATGAGGAAGATGATGTTAGATGGGGTAGATGAGGGAAGATGAGGAAATGGGGTAGGTGAGGCTAGATGTGGGTAGGTGAGGTAGATTGGGGTAGATTAGGAAGATGATGTTAGATGGGGTAGATCAGGAAGATGGGGGTAGATGAGGAAGATGAGGGTAGATGGGGTGGATGGGGTAGATGGGGGTAGGTGAGGTAGATGGGGAAGATGGGGTAGATGGGGTAGATGAGGTAGTTGAGGTAGATGGGGTAGATGAGGTAGGTGAGGTAGATGAGGTAGATGGGGTAGATGAGGTAGATGGGGTAGATGAGGTAGTTGAGGTAGATGGGGTAGATGAGGTAGATGGGGTAGATGAGGTAGTTGAGGTAGATGGGGTAGATGAGGTAGGTGAGGTAGATGAGGTAGATGGGGTAGATGAGGTAGATGGGGTAGATGAGGTAGATGGGGTAGATGAGGTAGATGGGGTAGATGAGGTAGTTGAGGTAGGTGAGGTAGATGAGGGTAGATGGGGTAGATGAGGTAGATGGGGTAGATGAGGTAGTTGAGGTAGATGGGGTAGATGGGGTAGGTGAGGTAGCTGGGGTAGCCTCAGTACACAAATTAAAGCAACAAGCAATTTAATTATGTTAAAATTTGACATTAGTTTATAAAACAGCAGTAAACATACCTACATACAGTGCCTTTGTTAAAACTTGTGATAATATACAGTACCAGTAAAAAGTTTGGACACACCTACTCATTCAAGGGATTTTCTTTATTTGTCCTATTTTCTACATTATAGAATAACAGTGAAGACATCAAATCTATGAAATAACACACATGGAATCATGTAGTAACCAAAAAAGTGTTAAAAAAATATATATATATATTTCATATTTGAGATTCCACAAAATCAGCCAAAAAGTGCTCAGCATATGTGGGAACTCTAAGACTGTTGGAAAAGCATTCCAGGTGAAGCTAGTTCAGAGAGTGCCAAGAATGTGTAAAGCTGTCAGCAAGGCAAAGGGTGGCTAATTTCAAATATAAAATATATTTTTGGGGGTTACTACATGATTTCATAGTTTTGGTGTTTTCA
>NC_092151.1:4420132-4495132 GCF_045791955.1 Oncorhynchus clarkii lewisi | reverse complement strand
GGTAGGTAACTACTGAGCATGCCCACTAGGGTCCAGGTAGGTAACTACTGAGCATGCCCACTAGGGTCCAGGTAGGTAACTACTGAGCATGCCCACTAGGTTCCAGGTAGGTAACTACTGAGCATGCCCACTAGGGTTCAGATAGGTAACTACTGAGCATGCCCACTAGGGTCCAGGTAGGTAACTACTGAGCATGCCCACTAGGGTTCAGGTAGGTAACTACTGAGCATGCCCACTAGGGTCTCAGGTATAACACAATGGGTATGTACCCTGTAGACATAGTGAGTCCCATGTCACTTTTCAGGATGCTAGTCGTTGTGCCGGATGGGAACGCGCTGTCTGATGGGTGCTCAGAAATGGACAGTGTGGTCGGAGAGACCAATCACGTTCAACCAGTAATAGGGTTCAACCAATCAGAATCCAACAACCGTAGCCTCCCTCCAGACCTGCTCAGTTTACAATCCAGATTAGATTGTCTATGTTCAGTCTACAATCCAGATTAGACTGTCTATGTTCAGTCTACAATCCAGATTAGACTGTCTATGTTCAGTCTACAATCCAGGATAGACTGTCTATGTTCAGTCTACAATCCAGATTAGACTGTCTGTCTATGTTCAGTCTACAATCCAGATTAGACTGTCTATGTTCATTCCACAATCCAGATTAGACTGTCTATGTTCAGTCTACAATCCAGATTAGACTGTCTACGTTAATTCTACAATCCAGATTAGACTGTCTGTCTATGTTCAGTCTACAATCCAGATTAGACTGTCTATGTTCATTCTACAATCCAGATTAGACTGTCTATGTTCAGTCTACAATCCAGATTAGACTGTCTATGTTCATTCTACAATCCAGATTAGACTGTCTGTCTATGTTCAGTCTACAATCCAGATTAGACTGTCTATGTTCAGTCTACAATCCAGATTAGACTGTCTATGTTCAGTCTACAATCCAGGATAGACTGTCTATGTTCAGTCTACAATCCAGATTAGACTGTCTATGTTCAGTCTACAATCCAGATTAGACTGTTTGTTCAGTAATAACTGATCCAGGAGATGAGTCTACCTTCCCGTTAGAGGGCATGTCATCTCAGGAGTCTGCATCCTGCCAGCCACATCTCTGATCTGAGCTTAGTGGAGTCTCTCTCTCTCTCTCTCTCTTTCTCTGTGAGATGGATTCCGGCTGATCGTGATTGACTAACGCGTGCTAGTGGTCAGTGTGTGTTGTTAACTTACTGGTGTTGCTAGGCTGAGAGTCCATGGGGATCAACAGCTTGGTACGTGTCGCCCTCCTGTCAGCTAGAGAGCGCTCTAACGTTGAGATGCAGCTGGAAGCCTCATCGTTGTCTCCACCTGGAAGGAAAATCATTATTGTATGTATTGTCTATTTTTAAAGTTTTGTTGACATTTTATTAATGTACTCAGGAATCCCTTGTAAATAAGATTCTATTTTTTCATTGGGATTCCACCTGTCTAAATGAACAGATACAGGGGGAAAAAAAGAAGAAGAAGGAGTTGAACCAATGACGAGCAGTGTCTAGGCAGGGGTCGGCAACCTTTAGGGGTCGGCAACCTTTAGGGGTCGGCAACCTTCAGGGGTCGGCAACCTTCAGGGGTCGGCAACCTTCTGGGGTCGGCAACCTTCTGGGCTCGGCAACCTTTAGGGGTCGGCAACCTTTCGGGGTCGGCAACCTTCAGGGGTCGGGTCGGCAACCTTCAGGGGTCGGCAACCTTCAGGGGTCGGCAACCTTTAGGGGTCGGCAACCTTCAGGGGTAGGCAACCTTTAGGGGTCGGCAACCTTCAGGGGTCGGGTCGGCAACCTTCAGGGGTCGGCAATCTTCAGGGGTCGGCAACCTTCAGGGGTCGGCAACCTTCAGGGGTCTGCAACCTTTAGGGGTCGGCAACCTTCAGGGGTCGGCAACCTTTAGGGGTTGGGTCGGCAACCTTCAGGGGTCGGGTCGGCAACCTTCAGGGGTCGGCAACCTTTAGGGGTCGGCAACCTTCAGGGGTCGGCAACCTTCAGGGGTCGGGTCGGCAACCTTCAGGGGTCGGCAACCTTTAGGGGTCGGCAACCTTCAGGGGTCGGCAACCTTCAGGGGTCGGGTCGGCAACCTTCAGGGGTCTGCAACCTTTAGCGGTCGGCAACCTTCAGGGGTCGGCAACCTTCAGGGGTCGGGTCGGCAACCTTCAGGGGTCGGCAACCTTCAGGGGTCGGCAACCTTTAGGGGTCGGCAACCTTCAGGGGTCGGCAACCTTCAGGGGTCGGCAACCTTCAGGGGTCGGCAACCTTCAGGGGTCGGCAACCTTTAGGGGTCGGCAACCTTCAGGGGTCGGCAACCTTCAGGGGTCGGCAACCTTTAGGGGTCGGCAACCTTTAGGGGTCGGCAACCTTTATGACTTGAAATAATTTTGGTTAAAAAAACTAAACAAAAAAATAATAACAAGAACAAGTTTTTTTTGAGGGATGCCGCACAAAAAGACTAAATGTGAGCCATTTTCATGCCGAATAGAGTCAATATCTGATATTCAACACCCCAGATAGCAGTCGGCTCCAATTACCACAGAATCTAGTATTGGGTGAAGATGAGAGGGGAGAATTAAAGTGAACAAACAGTAGGCTACAGCAGAGATGTTACATATTTGTTTTTCGTTGCAGAGAGGCTCCTTCTCATCATCCCTCAGCTCTTCCTCCTCCCTCTGGTTCGACCAAAAAAACTTTAAAAAAGGGGGACACTGTCTTCCAGATGACGGAGAAACTCTAGTGGCTCTTCATTACTTCAGCCTCATGCACCTATTCAAGCTGCTGCTCCTATTACAAGAGAACGTGAACATATTCTTTGATATTTATTAAAAAAGGACACTATTATAATAACACTCTGTTGGGAAGTGGATAGGCTGGGATAAGGAGTTTGTGGCTCATAAAAAGGGTTGACAGTGGTGAATAAAATCTTAAACATGAATTCACTCGTAAAAACAGCAGCTCTCGACTGTATTTGTTGACAGTTGTTCCCTAGCGATACGTTTTTAAATCTCACAAAAGCGTCAACTTCCCATGTGGGCTGGTGGAAGCTGCAGACACAGTGATCTGATTGGCCCTGCAGTGGGCCCATAGGTGCACTTGATTTGCACTCAGGGAGAGGCGGAGCACTCAGGCGGAGTTTGTACTTTCAGGCACATGAAATTAAATGGTTCTAAATGAGAAACGCTTTGACTATCCGGCGCCCAAGGCAGCTGAATCACCTCCAGCAAACAGCGCAAAACGGATACAATTAATAATATATTTTTATGGGAGGGGGGGGGGGATCTAAAAAATAACCAGGAAGTCGCGAGGGGGGAGGGTGAAGAGCTGCGTAAAGCTCAGGAGCCACGGGTTTGCCGACCCCTGGTCTGTGGAGTATGAGTTTAGTAGCCTCCCTCGGCAACCCAAGTGAGGAAAATAAACAAATGCATTTGTATTCAGAACAGATTTAGACTATTATTGCCTTTACTGCCTTGTTAACTATAACACTAAAGTCCTCTATATCTGGATAAGAAATCAAATCGATTAAACCTTCTGCATTTTCATCACAGACATGTTATGAACAGAGATATTATGAACAGAGATAGTATGAACAGAGATATTATGAACAGAGATATTATGAACAGAGATATTATGAACAGAGATATTATGAACAGCGATTTTATGAACAGCGATATTATGAACAGAGATATTATGAACAGCGATTTTATGAACAGACATATTATGAACAGAGATATTATGAACAGAGATATTATGAACAGCGATTTTATGAACAGAGATATTATGAACAGAGATATTATGAACAGAGATATTATGAACAGAGATATTATGAACAGCGATTTTATGAACAGAGATATTATGAACAGCGATTTTATGAACAGACATATTATGAACAGAGATATTATGAACAGAGATATTATGAACAGCGATTTTATGAACAGAGATATTATGAACAGAGATATTATGAACAGCGATTTTATGAACAGACATATTATGAACAGAGATATTATGAACAGAGATATTATGAACAGAGATGTTATGAACAGAGATATTATGAACAGAGATATTATGAACAGCGATTTTATGAACAGACATATTATGAACAGACATATTATGAACAGAGATATTATGAACAGACATATTATGAACAGAGATATTATGAACAGAGATATTATGAACAGAGATATTATGAACAGAGATATTATGAACAACATCACAGAGAAACAGCCACCTTCAATGTGAAGAGATACTTTTAAAGAGAGAATGATGATAACAGAAGGTGACAATTTCCCCCTCAGAGACAGTGTATTCTATCCTTCTTCTCCCTTTTCTGATGCATTTTTCTTTTAAAAACAATCGAGAATGTATTGTTTTGTTGATGGACCGCACAACTACCGACTGGCAGGAAACATAAACGTTTTCAAAGAGTTGACAACATAACTATTTACCATCTATTATTGGTGTCTATTGGTGTCAAGACATATTCCAAAAACACTCTGTCTTTACCATCACTAACATTCTGCCTGGTCTTACCTGAGTGGCTGCTCTTACTGCCCATCTGGCTCTCTGATTGGCTGTGACTGACAGACTGAGACCTGATATCCTGGATAGAACCCTGGATGGGCGAATCGCGTCCGGAGGGGGCGGCGCTGGCAGGCTTCTCCATGTTCTTCAGTTCCATCTCCTCATGATGGATCCACAGGTCTGGAGGTCTCAGGTCCTTCTGACTACCTTTTCTCTTCCCTGTACTGTGGGTGGCACGCTTCCTACAGACGGGAGGGAGAGGGAGAGAGTTAGAAAGAGAGAAAGACAAAGATAGAAGTGATAAAAGGATATGAGAAAGGAGGGAGAGAGTTAGAAAGAGAGAAAGACAAAGATAGAAGTGATAAAAGGATGTGAGAAAGGAGGGGGAGAGAGAGAGAAAGCTTAGAGAGTGTAAGAAAGAGAGACAAAAGAGAGAGGGAGACGTGATAGAGAGGTTAGATGGACCCATGAGACATAGAGGGAGGGAGAGAGGGAGTTTACTTTAGGGAACAGGACAGGGCTCTGGGCGAGGAGGGTACTTTAGAGTAGGCGTTCCCAACCTAGGTGGCAAGCCACGATTGTTTCGCGATTGATTATACCGATCAAAAACTATGCATAAATCCGCGATGCTTTAGGCTAGAAACAAGCGGTAAAATGCCAGAAGAAGACGTGACTGATGTACATGGGAAATAAAATACTCTGATGTACATGGGAAATACAATACTCTGATGTACATGGGAAATAATATACTCTGATGTACATGGGAAATAAAATACTCTGATGTACATGGGAATATATTTGGTTAGTCTCTATGACGTTCAGAAGCTGAGCTTACGACCTTCTAAAGTCGAGGACTCAGAGAAACGTGACGTTGCTTGGGAAGTAATCTGATACAATGTGTCACTCTGTCGCTATTAATTGATCTTTTCACTTTCTGTAAAAGAGAAGAGGTATAATTAAATTCAGGGTTCATATAAAAGTATAACAATAAAACACGTTAGAGGAAAAGCATTTGGAGAAATCGGGTCTAGACTTGATTATCTATTATTATTATACAGTGGGGCAAAAAAGTTTTTAGTCAGCCACCAATTGTGCAAGTTCTCCCACTTAAAAAGATGAGAGAGGCCTGTAATTTTCATCATAGGTACACTTCAACTATGACAGACAAAATGATATTTTTTTTTCTCCAGAAAATCACATTGTAGGATTTTTTATGAATTATTTAGCAAATTATGGTGGAAAATAAGTATTTGGTCACCTACAAACAAGCAAGATTTCTGGCTCTCACAGACCTGTAACTTCTTCTTTAAGAGGCTCCTCTGTCCTCCACTCGTTACCTGTATTAATGGCACCTGTTTGAACTTGTTATCAGTATAAAAGACACTTGTCCACAACATCAAACAGTCACACTCCAAACTCCACTATGGCCAAGACCAAAGAGCTGTCAAAGGACACCAGAAACAAAATTGTAGACCTTCACCAGGCTGGGAAGACTGAATCTGCAATAGGTAAGCAGCTTGGTTTGAAGAAATCACCTGTGGGAGCAATTATTAGGAAATGGAAGACATACAAGACCACTGATAATCTCCCTCGATCTGGGGCTCCACGCAAGATCTCACCCCGTGGGGTCAAAATGATCACAAGAACGGTGAGCAAAAATCTCAGAACCACACGGGGGGACCTAGTAAATGACCTGCAGAGAGCTGGGACCAAAGTAACAAAGCCTACCATCAGTAACACACTACGCCGCTAGGGACTCAAATCCTGCAGTGCCAGACGTGTCCCCCTGCTTAAGCCAGTACATGTCCAGGCCCGTCTGAAGTTAGATAGAGAGCATTTGGATGATCCAGAAGAAGATTGGGAGAATGTCACATGGTCAGATGAAACCAAAATATAACTTTTTGGTAAAATCTCAACTCGTCGGGTTTGGAGGACAAAGAATGCTGAGTTGCAATCCAAAGAACACCACACACACACACACACACACACACACACGCACACACTAACGAACTAGCTGAACTTTCGCTTTGCTTTCTCTCCCACACTTGTTGAAAGGATCTAATGAATAAAGTATCAGAAGGTCTTCACTAATAGCAGGGTGTATAAGATCTGTACTGTCAGAAGTCCAACTTACAGAACAAGACAGAGAATCTCTCTCTCTCTCCCTTCCTCCCCCCCAACCCCTCCCTCCCCCCTTCCTGCCTCTCTCTCCCTCCCTCCATCCCTCCCTCTCTCTCCCTCCATCCATCCCTCCCCCCTCCCTCTCTCTCCCTCCATCGCTCCCCCCTCCCTCCCCCCCTCCCACCCTCTCTCTCCCTCCCTCCCTCCCCCTCCCTGCATCTCTCTCCCTCCATCCCTCCCCCCTCCCTCTCTCTCCATCCCTCCCCCTCCCTGCCTCTCTCTCCCTCCATCCCTCCCCCCTTTCCCTCTCCCTCCCTCCCTCCCTCCCTCCCTCCCTCTCTCTCTCTCCATCCCTCCCCCTCTCTCTCCCTCCATCCTTCCCCCCTCCCTCTCTCCCTCCCCCTCTCCCTCCCCCTCTCTCCCTCCATCCCTCCCCCCTCCCTCCCCCTCTCCCTCCCTCTCTCTCCCTCCCTCCCTCCTCTCAGATAACTAGCACTGTGTAAATATCAAACAGAATGCTTTACATAAGGTGTTAACAGAGTGTCATCCCAGAGCTAAGGGTTGGAAAGGAGAGAAGATAAGCTACTAGCAAACTGCCAACTGCAGAGTCCAAAAGCGTGTCCAAAATTGACTCCCTATTACCTAAACAGTGCACTACTTCTGTAGTGTACAAAAAAAAAAAATTGTGCACTTTAATGGGAATAGAGTGCTATTTGGGACTCAACCCAACTGAGGGATATCTCCTCAGAGGTTCAACTGTTCTGTTCCCATGTCTCTAGAACAAAGAGAGTTTATAAAGAGGGGGGGAACAGTTGTGAAAACATGGGGCCTGATGAGAGAAAAGGAAAGGAGAAGAAGAAGGTCCAACTTACTTTCTCTGTTGTGCGGAGGAGCGCCGGGTGCAGATCAGCGCTACTATGACAACCACTACCACGGTAACGGCACCCACAGAGACCACGATGATGACCAGAAGGTTGCTGTTCTTCTGGGGAGTCACGCTGCCGTGAGGAGGACGCATCTGACCAATGTCTGGAATTACAACAGGGACAGGAAATAGGATCGTTGGACAAGAATGTTGAAAATTCTATATTTTTTTCAAATAACAAATTGTGCACTGTAAGACAGTTGGCTGATTGACTCCCCTCTGGAAATGAAAACAGAAATGGTTTGCACGTTCCAAGCACATAAGTCATTACTCTCATTTGCTGCTCACATCCCTTTGAATGAGATACAGCGCTTAAAGTTGCATAACTAGAGATAGGGTACTATGCTTACTTAATGTCTGGACTTCTCTGCCTGGTCCTGAGCGGTGAACAGCTGATGTGATCCTGAGAATTCGTAGGCGATCGAATAAACCCCCCCACTTCCTTCCATTCTGCTAGCAAACGTCTTTGGAGAATAAAATCGATGACCTACGCAGAAGAATAAACTACCAACGGGACGTTCAAAACGATCTACTATCTACTATATACTACTACTATAAATATCTTACGCTTCAAGGAGTCGTGGCTGAACGACGACACTATCAACATACAGCTGGCTGGTTATACGATGGACCGGCAGGATAGAACAGCAGCGTCTGGTAAGACAAGGGGCGGCGGACTATGTATTTTTGTAAATAACAGCTGGTGCACGATATCTAAGGAAGTCTATTGCTTGCCTGAGGTACAGTTTCTCATGATAAGCTGTAGACCACACTATCTTGCTAGAAAGTTTTCATCTGTATTCTTCATAGCTGTTTACAAACCACCACAGACTGAGGCACTAAGATAGCATTGAATGAGCTGTATTAAGTCATAAGCAAACAGGAAACCACTCACCCAGAGGCGGCGCTCCTAGTGGCCGGGGACTTTAATGCAGGGAAACTTAAATCTGTTTTACCAAATTTCTAATCAGCATGTTAAATGTGCAACCAGAGGGAAAAAAAACTCTGGACAACATTTACTCCACACACAGAGATACGTACAAAGCTCTCCCTCGCCCTCCATTTGGCAAATCTGACCATAATTCTATCCTCCTGATGCCTGCTTACAAGCAAAAATGAAAGCAGGAAGAACCAGTGACTCGGTCTATAAAAAAGTTGTCAGATGAAGCAGATGCTAAGCTCTGGAGAAGCACAGACTGCATTGCTAGCACAGACTGGAATATGTTCCGGGATTCTTCCAATGGCATTGAGGAGTACACCACATCAGTCACTGGCTTCATCAACAAGTGGCTCGATGACGTCGTCTCCACAGTGACCGTACGTACATACCCCAATCAGAAGCCATGGATTACAGGCAACATCCGCACTGAGCTAAAGGGTAGAGCTGCCGTTTTCAAGGAGCGGGACTTTAATCCGGAAGCTTATAAGAAATCCCGCTATGCAATCCTACAAACCATCAAACAGGCAAAGCATCAATACAGGACTGAGATCGAGTCGTACCACACCGGCTCTGACGCTCGTCGGATGTGGCAGGGCTTGCAAAGCATTACAGACTACAAAGGGAAGCACAGCCGAGAACTTCCCAGTGACACGAGCCTACCGGACGAGCTAAACTACTTCTATATGCTTACATCGAGGCAAATTAGATTGAAACATGCATGAGAACACCAGCTGTTCCGGAAGACTGTGTGATCACGCTCTCCGCAGCCGATGTGAGTAAGACCAGGTCAACATCCACAAGGCCGCAGGGCCAGACAGATTACCAGGACGTGTACTCAGAGCACGCACTGACCAACTGGCAAGTGTCTTCACTGACATTTTCAAACTCTCCCTGTCCGAGTCTGTAATACTAACATGTTTTAAGCAGACCACCAGAGTCTCTGAGCCCAAGAACGCCAAGGTAACCTGGCTAAATGACTACCAACCCATAGCACTCTCGTCTGTAGCCATGAAGTGCTTTGAAAGGCTGGTCATGGCTCACATCAACACCATTATCCCAGAAACCCTAGACGCACTCCAATTTGCATACCGCCCCAACAGATCCACATATGATGCAATCTCTATTGCACTCCTCACTGCCCTTTCCCACCTGGACAAAAGGAACACCTATGTGAGAATGCTATTCATTGACTACAGCTCAGTGTTCAACACCATAGTGCCCACGAAGCTCATCACTAAGCTAAGCAACCTGGGACTAAACACCTCCCTCTGCAACTGGATCCTGGACTTCCTGACGGGCCACCCCAAGATGGTAAGGGTAGGTAACAACACATCCACCATGGTGACCCTCAACACGGGGGCCCCTCAGGGGTGCGTGCTCAGTCCCCTCCTGTACTCCCTGTTCACTCATGACTGCACGGCCAGGCACGACTCCAACACGATCATTAAGTTTGCCAATGACAATACAGTGGTCGGCCTGATCACCGACAACAACAAGACAACAAGCCTACAGGGAGGAGGTCAGAGACCTGGCAACAACCTCTTCCTCAACGTGATCAAGACAAAGGAGATGATTGTGGACTACAGGAAAAAGAGGACCAAGCTCATTCTCATCTCATTCTCATCGACAGGGCTGCAGTGGAGCAGGATGAGAGCTTCAAGTTCCTTGGTGTCCACATCACCAACAAACTAACATGGCCAAGCACACCAAGACAGTCGTGAAGAGGGCACGAGAAAACCTATTCCCCCTCAGGAGACCGAAAAGATTTGGCATGGGTCCTCAGATCCTCAAAAGGTTCTACAGCTGCACCATCCTGACTGGTTGCATCACTGCCTAGTATGGCAACTGCTCGGCCTCCGACCGCAAGGCACTACAGAGGGTATTGTGAACGGCAAAGTACATCACCGGGGACAAGCTTCCCGCCATCCAGCACCTCTATACCAGGCGGTGTCAGAGGAAGGCACTAGAAATTGTTAAAGACTCCAACCACCCTAGTCATAGACTGTTATCTCTGCTACCGCACGGTAAGCTGTAGGTCCAAGAGGCTCCTAAACAGCTTCTACCCCCAAGCCATAAGACTCCTGAACAGCTAATCAAATGGCTACCCAGACTATTTGCATTGCCCCCCTCTTTTACACCACTGCTACTCTCTGTTGTTATCATCTATGCATTGTCACTTTAATAACTCTATGTACATATTACCTCAACTAACCGGTGCCCCAGCACATTGACTCTGTACCGGTACCTCCCTGTATATAACCTCCACAGAGAACAGTGGGTGTCGGAAGTGTAGTTAGAGAACAGTGGGTGTCGGAAGTGTAGTTAGAGAACAGTGGGTGTCGGAAGTGTAGTTAGAGAACAGTGGGTGTCGGAGTGTAGTTAGAGAACAGTGGGTGTTGGAGTGTAGTTAGAGAACAGTGGGTGTTGGAGTGTAGTTAGAGAACAGTGGGTGTCGGGAGTGTACTTAGAGAACAGTGGGTGTTGGAGTGTAGTTAGAGAACAGTGGGTGTTGGAGTGTACTTAGAGAACAGTGGGTGTCGGAAGTGTAGTTAGAGAACAGTGGGTGTTGGAGTGTAGTTAGAGAACAGTGGGTGTTGGAGTGTACTTAGAGAACAGTGGGTGTTGGAGTGTAGTTAGAGAACAGTGGGTGTTGGAGTGTAGTTAGAGAACAGTGGGTGTTGGAGTGTACTTAGAGAACAGTGGGTGTTGGAGTGTAGTTAGAGAACAGTGGGTGTTGGAGTGTACTTAGAGAACAGTGGGTGTTGGAGTGTACTTAGAGAACAGTGGGTGTTGGAGTGTACTTAGAGAACAGTGGGTGTTGGAGTGTAGTTAGAGAACAGTGGGTGTTGGAGTGTAGTTAGAGAACAGTGGGTGTTGGAGTGTAGTTAGAGAACAGTGGGTGTCGGAAGTGTAGTTAGAGAACAGTGGGTGTTGGAGTGTAGTTAGAGAACAGTGGGTGTTGGAGTGTACTTAGAGAACAGTGGGTGTTGGAGTGTACTTAGAGAACAGTGGGTGTCGGGAGTGTACTTAGAGAACAGTGGGTGTTGGAGTGTACTTAGAGAACAGTGGGTGTTGGAGTGTAGTTAGAGAACAGTGGGTGTTGGAGTGTACTTAGAGAACAGTGGGTGTCGGGAGTGTACTTAGAGAACAGTGGGTGTTGGAGTGTACTTAGAGAACAGTGGGTGTTGGAGTGTACTTAGAGAACAGTGGGTGTTGGAGTGTAGTTAGAGAACAGTGGGTGTTGGAGTGTACTTAGAGAACAGTGGGTGTCGGGAGTGTACTTAGAGAACAGTGGGTGTTGGAGTGTACTTAGAGAACAGTGGGTGTCGGGAGTGTACTTAGAGAACAGTGGGTGTTGGAGTGTACTTAGAGAACAGTGGGTGTTGGAGTGTACTTAGAGAACAGTGGGTGTTGGAGTGTAGTTAGAGAACAGTGGGTGTTGGAGTGTAGTTAGAGAACAGTGGGTGTTGGAGTGTAGTTAGAGAACAGTGGGTGTTGGAGTGTACTTAGAGAACAGTGGGTGTTGGAGTGTAGTTAGAGAACAGTGGGTGTTGGAGTGTACTTAGAGAACAGTGGGTGTTGGAGTGTACTTAGAGAACAGTGGGTGTTGGAGTGTAGTTAGAGAACAGTGGGTGTTGGAGTGTACTTAGAGAACAGTGGGTGTTGGAGTGTACTTAGAGAACAGTGGGTGTTGGAGTGTAGTTAGAGAACAGTGGGTGTTGGAGTGTACTTAGAGAACAGTGGGTGTTGGAGTGTAGTTAGAGAACAGTGGGTGTTGGAGTGTAGTTAGAGAACAGTGGGTGTTGGAGTGTACTTAGAGAACAGTGGGTGTTGGAGTGTAGTTAGAGAACAGTGGGTGTTGGAGTGTACTTAGAGAACAGTGGGTGTTGGAGTGTACTTAGAGAACAGTGGGTGTTGGAGTGTACTTAGAGAACAGTGGGTGTTGGAGTGTACTTAGAGAACAGTGGGTGTTGGAGTGTACTTAGAGAAGAGTGGGTGTCGGGAGTATAGTCGGAGCACTAACAGACAGACTGTGTTCCCAAGCCCTGTTTCCTACAGTACCGGTACAGTACGTGTGTGGGTGTGGGTTTGTGTGTGTGGGGGTGTTTGGGCTTGTGTGTGTGGGTTTGTGTGTGTGGGTGTGTTCCTTTCAGTTCAAAATAGCAGCTGTTCCCAAACGGAAAATACCAACCACAGCAATGCAATAAGACAAATTGAGAGAGCTATGCACATTTCCATTGGTGGTACCATACAGTGGTGTGTGTGTGGGGTGTGTGTGTGGGGTGTGGGGTGTGGGTGTGGGGTGTGTGTGTGGGGTGTGTGTGGTGTGTGTGGTGTGTGTGTGGTGTGTGTGTGGTGTGTGTGGTGTGTGTGGTGTGTGTGTGGTGTGTGTGGTGTGTGTGTGGTGTGTGTGGTGTGTGTGTGGTGTGTGTGTGGTGTGTGTGGTGTGTGTGTGGTGTGTGTGTGGTGTGTGTGGTGTGTGTGTGGTGTGTGTAAGTGGTGTGTGTGGTGTGTGTGGTGTGTGTGCGTGGTGTGTGTGGTGTGTGTGTGGTGTGTGTGTGGTGTGTGCGTGGTGTGTGTGGTGTGTGTGTGGTGTGTGCGTGCGCTTGCTGCCATCAGTCCCCTGCTCCCTCTGAGTGTTCATGGGGGGGGGGGGGGGGGGGGGTTTACTGTGAAGGATGGATTCACTGTGCTGCCTCCAAGCCCCCAGACTGACACGAGGCTTCTCCACGCCACTCCTGTCAAGGTCACAATAACGGGGTGATGGAGAATGTCATCAATTCAACCTGTCCCTCCGTTCACTTTCACCGCCCCGCCGTCTCAAAGAAACTGACAGATATACTGAAGCTTTTAACCCCCCTGTACTTAATTACCAAGCTTTTAACCCCCTGTACTTAATTACCTAGCTTTTAACCCCCCCTGTACTTAATTACCAAGCTTTTAGCCCCCCTGTACTTAATTACCAAGCGTTTAACCCCCCTGTACTTAATTACCAAGCTTTTAACCCCCCTGTACTTAATTACCAAGCTTTTAACACCCCCTGTACTTAATTAGCAAGCTTTTAACCCCCCTGTACTTAATTACCAAGCTTTTAACCCCCCCTGTACTTAATTACCAAGCTTTTAACCCCCCTGTACTTAATTACCAAGCTTTTAACCCCCCTGTACTTAATTACCAAGCGTTTAACCCCCCTGTACTTAATTACCAAGCTTTTAACACCCCCTGTACTTAATTACCAAGCTTTTAACACCCCCTGTACTTAATTAACAAGCTTTTAACCCCCCTGTACTTAATTACCAAGCTTTTAACTCCCCTGTACTTAATTACCAAGCTTTTAACCCCCCTGTACTTAATTACCATGCTTTTAACCCCCCCTGTACTTAATTACCAAGCTTTTAAATCCCCTGTACTTAATTACCAAGCGTTCATCCAGCGGACGTAGACAACCCATCTCCTCTGGGCCGAGGTAAGGACTGCATCCCAAAAGACAGCTCTAGTCTCTATAGTGCACTACTTTCAACCAGGGGCCCAGAGGGTCATTTGAGAGGCCGCCATAGAGTGTAGACTGTATTCCATTAGGGTTAATACAACAAACCTCGTCATTAGACCCTCAGGCTACGAGGTCCGTCTATCAGCTACTCAAACAGAATGGCCTACACGGTACGAAACGTATGTGTGTGTGTCTACATATACAATATCATTCAACATTTTGGAAGTAGTGCACTATATAGAGGGAATAGGGCTCTGGTCTAAAGTAGTGCACTATATAGAGGGAATAGGGCTCTGGTCTAAAGTAGTGCACTATATATAGGGAATAGGGCTCTGGTCTGAAGTAGTACCACTATATAGGGAATAGGGCTCTGGTCTAAAGTAGTGCACTATATAGAGGGAATAGGGCTCTGGTCTAAAGTAGTGCACTATATATAGGGAATAGGGCTCTGGTCTAAAGTAGTGCACTATATATAGGGAATAGGGCTCTGGTCTGAAGTAGTACCACAATGTAGGGAATAGGGCCCTGGTCTGAAGTAGTACCACTATATAGGGAATAGGGCTCTGGTCTAAAGTAGTGTACTATATAGGGAATAGGCCTCTGGTCTAAAGTAGTGCACTATATATAGGGAATAGGGCTCTGGTCTAAAGTAGTGCACTATATATAGGGAATAGGGCTCTGGTCTAAAGTAGTGCACTATATATAGGGAATAGGGCTCTGGTCTGAAGTAGTACCACAATATAGGGAATAGGGCCCTGGTCTGAAGTAGTACCACAATATAGGGAATAGGGCTCTGGTCTAAAGTAGTGCACTATATATAGGGAATAGGGCTCTGGTCTAAAGTAGTGCACTATATATAGGGAATAGGGCTCTGGTCTAAAGTAGTGCACTATATAGGGAATAGGGCTCTGGTCTAAAGTAGTGCACTATATAGGGAATAGGGCTCTGGTCTAAAGTAGTGCACTATATAGGGAATAGGGCTCTGGTCTAAAGTAGTGCACTATATAGGGAATAGGGCTCTGGTCTAAAGTAGTGCACTATATAGGGAATAGGGCTCTGGTCTAAAGTAGTGCACTATATAGGGAATAGGGCTCTGGTCTAAAGTAGTGCACTATATAGGGAATAGGGCTCTGGTCTAAAGTAGTGCACTATATAGGGAATAGGGCTCTGGTCTAAAGTAGTGCACTATATAGGGAATAGGGCTCTGGTCTAAAGTAGTGCACTATATAGGGAATAGGGCTCTGGTCTAAAGTAGTGCACTATATAGGGAATAGGGCTCTGGTCTAAAGTAGTGCACTATATAGGGAATAGGGCTCTGGTCTAAAGTAGTGCACTATATAGGGAATAGGGCTCTGGTCTAAAGTAGTGCACTATATAGGGAATAGGGCTCTGGTCTAAAGTAGTGCACTATATAGGGAATAGGGCTCTGGTCTAAAGTAGTGCACTATATAGGGAATAGGGCTCTGGTCTAAAGTAGTGCACTATATAGAGGGAATAGGGCTCTGGTCTAAAGTAGTGCACTATATAGGGAATAGGGCTCTGGTCTAAAGTAGTGCACTATATATAGGGAATAGGGCCCTGGTCTAAAGTAGTACACTTTCATTCAAGGGTTTAACTTTATTTTATTCTACATTGTAGAAGACTCTGAGTCTTCCTTTTCCTGTGGCGGTCCTCATGAGAGCCAGTTTCATCACAGCGCTTGATGGTATTTTGCGACTGCACTTGAAGAAACTTTAGAAGTTCATGTCTTAAAGTAATGATGTACTGTCGTTTCTCTTTGCTTATTTGAGCTGGTATTTTACTAAATAGGGATATCTTCTGTATACCACCCCTACCTTGTCACGACACAACTAATTGGCTCAAATGCATTGAGAAGGAAATAAATTCCACAAATTAACTTTTCTCAAGGCACACCTGTTAATTGAAATGCATTCCAGGTGACTACCTCATGAAGCTGGTTGAGAGAATGCCAAGAGTGTGCAAAGCTGACATCAAGGTAAAGGGTGGCTACTTTGAAGAATCTCAAATAGAAAATATATTTTGATTTGTTTCACACTTTTTTGGTTACTACATGATTCCATATGTGTTATTTCATAGTTTTGATGTCTTCACTGTTATTCTACAATGTATAAAATAGTAAAACTAAAGAATAACCCTGGAATGAGTAGGTGTGTCCAAACTGTTGACTGGTACTGTGTATATATATATATATATCTCAACACTAGCTATTACAGCAGAAATATCAGATAATGTGTGAGAGTGCCTCAGACCCATCGTCCTGGTAACACACTGTACATGTCCCAAATGGCACCCTATTCTGAACATAGTGCACTACTTTAGACCAGAGCCCTAGTCCCTATATAGTGCACTACTTTAGACCAGAGCCCTAGTCCCTATATAGTGCACTACTTTAGACCAGAGCCCTATTCCCTATATAGTGCACTACTTTAGACCAGAGCCCTATTCCCTACATAGTGCACTACTTTAGACCAGATCCCTATTCCCTATATAGTGCACTACTTTAGACCAGAGCCCTATTCCCTATATAGTGTACTACTTCAGACCAGAGCCCTATTCCCTATATATAGTGCACTACTTTAGACCAGAGCCCTATTCCCTCTATATAGTGCACTACTTCAGACCAGAGCCCTATTCCGTATATATAGTGCACTACTTTAGACCAGAGCCCTATTCCCTATATATAGTGCACTACTTTAGACCAGAGCCCTATTCCCTATATAGTGTACTACTTTAGACCAGAGCCCTATTCCCTATATATAGTGCACTACTTTAGACCAGAGCCCTATTCTCTATATATAGTGCACTACTTTAGACCAGAGCCCTAGTCAAAAGGAATATATATTTTGGGACACAGACATTGGTTAATGACGCTGACGCTAGACTTCAATTCCAGTCGGGTTCCGCGTCGATGCTCATCTGCTATATTAGGGTTATTTCAACAGTATTATCTCCTATTCATTAAGATGCTTTTCAGATGACTTTCAAGATGGAATCCCAACGTTCCCAGGCGAAGAGAAACACAGATTGCACACATGCGATCTTTCAGACTGGGTTAGGATAAAAATAGACCGGACAATCTGCCCCACCCTTCTAGGAGTGGGGCAGATGTATTGGATTGTTTAATAAGTAACTAGGTAGGCTAACGATAGTAGATCAGGAACACAATCCAGAACATCTAGGAACATGAACACAATCCAGAACATCTAGGAACATGAACACAATCCAGAACATCTAGGAACGTGTACACAATCCGGAACATCTAGGAACATGAACACAATCCAGAACATCTAGGAACATGTACACAATCCGGAACATCTAGGAACATGAACACAATCCAGAACATCTAGGAACGTGTACACAATCCGGAACATCTAGGAACATGAACACAATCCAGAACATCTAGGAACATGTACACAATCCGGAACATCTAGGAACATGAACACAATCCAGAACATCTAGGAACATGAACACAATCCAGAACATCTAGGAACATGAACACAATCCAGAACATCTAGGAACATTAACACAATCCAGAACATCTAGGAACATGTACACAATCCGGAACATCTAGGAACATGAACACAATCCAGAACATCTAGGAACATGAACACAATCCAGAACATCTAGGAACATGTACACAATCCGGGACATCTACGAACATGAACACAATCCAGAACATCTAGGAACATGAACACAATCCAGAACATCTAGGAACATGAACACAATCCGGAACATGAACACAATCCGGAACATCTAGGAACATGAACGCAATCCAGTACATCTAGGAACATGAACACAATCCAGAACATCTAGGAACATGAACACAATCCAGAACATCTAGGAACATGAACACAATCCGGAACATGAACACAATCCGGAACATCTAGGAACATGAACACAATCCAGAACATCTAGGAACATGAACACAATCCGGAACATCTAGGAACATGAACACAATCCAGAACATCTAGGAACATGAACACAATCCAGAACATCTAGGAATATTCTAAGAATGTTAAGTAGAACTAAAGAACACAGGCAGACAAAGGAGATTAGTCTCAGTCCCACAACACCTGAGCAGTCCCGTCTCTGGGACAGGATAAATGACTCGTCCACTGCTCAGCTGGACATCCAGCTAGTATAATTACTGCACACCTAGGGCACAGTTGCACACTATTCCCTATGTAGTGCACTACTTTTAACCAGAGCCCAGGCAGTATGGACAATATGTGCGCCAACTGGACGTTCCAATGTAATGCACTGCATAGGGAATAGGGTGCCATCTGGGACACAGCCTCTGTTTCACACTGCTCCTGCCTGTCCATTGAGAACCAGGTACAATACACGGAGGGTCTGTGCTTCATCAGTGAACTCTGACCTCTATCATGCTGGAAGGCAACAGGCTCAACCATCTGCTCCTAATCAGAAGGACAGACAGAAGCCACCGGTTTCCTCCTAATTCATCCCAGCAGGCATTGCAGTGGGTCAGTGAGCACGCTGTCATACCAGCGAGCCCCGCCGATCCCTGGCGACGTTCTGCCAACACTCTCAAGTATGATTACAGATTACAGCGGGCATGTGTGTGTGTGCAGCTTGTTATCATATACATGACTCAGGCTGGATAGTGTTAGGGTTTCTCAGACTGGATCGTGTTAGGGTTTCTCAGACTGGATCGGGTTAGGGTTTCTCAGACTGGATCGTGTTAGGGTTTCTCAGACTGGATCGTGTTAGGCTTTCTCAGACTGGATCGGGTTTCTCAGACTGGATAGGGTTACTCAGACTGGATAGGGTTTCTCAGACTGGATAGGGTTTCTCAGACTGGATCGTGTTAGGGTTTCTCAGACTGGATCGTGTTAGGGTTTCTCAGACTGGATCGTGTTAGGGTTTCTCAGACTGGATCGTGTTAGGCTTTCTCAGACTGGATCGGGTTTCTCAGACTGGATAGGGTTAGTCAGACTGGATAGGGTTACTCAGACTGGATAGGGTTACTCAGACTGGATAGGGTTAGTCAGACTGGATAGGGTTAATGTTACTCAGACTGGATAAGGTTAGTATTACTCAGACTGGATAGGGTTACTCAGACTGGATAGGGTTAATGTTACTCAGACTGGATAGGGTTAGTATTACTCAGACTGGATAGGGTTACTCAGACTGGATAGGGTTACTCAGACTGGATAGGGTTAGTGTTACTCAGACTGGAAAGGGTTACTCAGACTGGATAGGGTTAGTCAGACAGGATAGGGTTAGTCAGACTGGATAGGGTTAGTGTTACTCAGACTGGAAAAGGGTTACTCAGTCTGGATAGGGTTTCTCAGACTGGATAGGGTTACTCAGACTGGATAGGGTTACTCAGACTGGATAGGGTTTCTCAGACTGGATACGGTTAGTCAAACTGGATAGGGTTAGTCAGACTGGATAGGGTTAGTCAGACTGGATAGGGTTAGTCAGACTGGATAGGGTTAGTGTTAGTCAAACTGGATAGGGTTAGTCAAACTGGACAGGGTTAGGGTTACTCAGACTGGATAGGGTTAGTCAGACTGGATAGGGTTAGGGTTACTCAGACTGTATAGGGTTATTTTTTTATTTATTTTATTTCACCTTTATTTAACCAGGTAGGCTAGTTGAGAACAAGTTCTCATTTGCAACTGCGACCTGGCCAAGATAAGGCATAGCAGTGTGAACAGACAACACAGAGTTACACATGGAGTAAACAATTAACAAGTCAATAACACAGTAGAAAAAGGGGAGTCTATATATACATTGTGTGCAAAAGGCATGAGAAGGTAGGCAAATAATTACAATTATGCAGATTAACACTGGAGTGATAAATGATCAGATGGTTATGTACAGGTAGAGATATTGGTGTGCAAAAGAGCAGAAAAATAAATAAATAAAAACAGTATGGGGATGAGGTAGGTGAAAATGGGTGGGCTATTTACCAATAGACTATGTACAGCTGCAGCGATCGGTTAGCTGCTCAGATAGCAGATGTTTGAAGTTGGTGAGGGAGATAAAAGTCTCCAACTTCAGCGATTTTTGCAATTCGTTCCAGTCACAGGCAGCAGAGAACTGGAACGAAAGGCGGCCAAATGAGGTGTTGGCTTTAGGGATGATCAGTGAGATACACCTGCTGGAGCGCGTGCTACGGATGGGTGTTGCCATCGTAACCAGTGAACTGAGATAAGGCGGAGCTTTACCTAGCATGGACTTGTAGATGACCTGGAGCCAGTGGGTCTGGCGACGAATATGTAGCGAGGGCCAGCCGACTAGAGCATACAAGTCGCAGTGGTGGGTGGTATAAGGTGCTTTAGTGACAAAACGGATGGCACTGTGATAAACTGCATCCAGTTTGCTGAGTAGAGTGTTGGAAGCAATTTTGTAGATGGCATCGCCGAAGTCGAGGATCGGTAGGATAGTCAGTTTTACTAGGGTAAGTTTGGCGGCGTGAGTGAAGGAGGCTTTGTTGCGGAATAGAAAGCCGACTCTTGATTTGATTTTCGATTGGAGATGTTTGATATGGGTCTGGAAGGAGAGTTTAGAGTCTAGCCAGACACCTAGGTACTTATAGATGTCCACATATTCAAGGTCGGAACCATCCAGGGTGGTGATGCTGGTCAGGCGTGCGGGTGCAGGCAGCGAACGGTTGAAAAGCATGCATTTGGTTTTACTAGCGTTTAAGAGCAGTTGGAGGCCACGGAAGGAGTGCTGTATGGCATTGAAGCTCGTTTGGAGGTTAGATAGCACAGTGTCCAAGGACGGGCCGGAAGTATATAGAATGGTGTCGTCTGCGTAGAGGTGGATCAGGGAATCGCCCGCAGCATGAGAAACATCATTGATATATACAGAGAAAAGAGTCGGCCCGAGAATTGAACCCTGTGGCACCCCCATAGAGACTGCCAGAGGACCGGACAGCATGCCCTCCGATTTGACACACTGAACTCTGTCTGCAAAGTAATTGGTGAACCAGGCAAGGCAGTCATCCGAAAAACCGAGGCTACTGAGTCTGCCGATAAGAATACGGTGATTGACAGAGTCGAAAGCCTTGGCAAGGTCTATGAAGACGGCTGCACAGTACTGTCTTTTATCGATGGCGGTTATGATATCGTTTAGTACCTTGAGCGTGGCTGAGGTACACCCGTGACCGGCTCGGAAACCAGATTGCACAGCGGAGAAGGTACGGTGGGATTCAAGATGGTCAGTGACCTGTTTGTTGACTTGGCTTTCGAAGACCTTAGATAGGCAGGGCAGGATGGATATAGGTCTGTAACAGTTTGGGTCCAGGGTGTCGCCCCCTTTGAAGAGGGGGATGACTGCGGCAGCTTTCCAATCCTTGGGGATCTCAGACGATATGAAAGAGAGGTTGAACAGGCTGGTAATAGGGGTTGCGACAATGGCGGCGGATAGTTTCAGGAATAGAGGGTCCAGATTGTCAAGCCCAGCTGATTTGTACGGGTCCAGGTTTTGCAGCTCTTTCAGAACATCTGCTATCTGGATTTGGGTAAAGGAGAACCTGGAGAGGCTTGGGCGAGTAGCTGCGGGGGGGGAGGGGGGCTGTTGGCCGAGGTTGGAGTAGCCAGGCGGAAGGCATGGCCAGCCGTTGAGAAATGCTTGTTGAAGTTTTCGATAATCATGGATTTATCGGTGGTGACCGTGTTACCTAGCCTCAGTGCAGTGGGCAGCTGGGAGGAGGTGCTCTTGTTCTCCATGGACTTCACAGTGTCCCAGAACTTTTTGGAGTTGGAGCTACAGGATGCAAACTTCTGCCTGAAGAAGTTGGCTTTAGCTTTCCTGACTGACTGTGTGTATTGGTTCCTGACTTCCCTGAACAGTTGCATATCGCGGGGACTATTCGATGTTAGTGCAGTCCGCCACAGGATGTTTTTGTGCTGGTCGAGGGCAGTCAGTTCTGGAGTGAACCAGGGGCTATATCTGTTCTTAGTTCTGCATTTTTTGAACGGAGCATGCTTATCTAAAATGGTGAGGAAGTTACTTTTAAAGAAAGACCAGGCATCCTCAACTGACGGGATGAGGTCAATGTCCTTCCAGGATACCCGGGCCAGGTCGATTAGAAAGGCCTGCTCACAGAAGTGTTTTAGGGAGCGTTTGACAGTGATGAGGGGTGGTCGTTTGACTGCGGCTCCGTAGCGGATACAGGCAATGAGGCAGTGATCGCTGAGATCCTGGTTGAAGACAGCGGAGGTGTATTTGGAGGGCCAGTTGGTCAGGATGACGTCAATGAGGGTGCCCTTGTTTACAGAGTTAGGGTTGTACCTGGTGGGTTCCTTGATGATTTGAGTGAGATTGAGGGCATCTAGCTTAGATTGTAGGACTGCCGGGGTGTTAAGCATATCCCAGTTTAGGTCACCTAACAGAACAAACTCTGAAGCTAGATGGGGGGCGATCAATTCACAAATGGTGTCCAGGGCACAGCTGGGAGCTGAGGGGGGTCGGTAGCAGGCGGCAACAGTGAGAGACTTATTTCTGGAGAGAGTAATTTTCAAAATTAGTAGTTCGAACTGTTTGGGTATGGACCTGGAAAGTATGACATTACTTTGCAGGCTATCTCTGCAGTAGACTGCAACTCCTCCCCCTTTGGCAGTTCTATCTTGACGGAAGATGTTATAGTTGGGTATGGAAATCTCAGAATTTTTGGTGGCCTTCCTGAGCCAGGATTCAGACACGGCAAGGACATCAGGGTTAGCAGAGTGTGCTAGAGCAGTGAGTAAGACAAACTTAGGGAGGAGGCTTCTGATGTTGACATGCATGAAACCAAGGCTTTTTCGATCACAGAAGTCAACAAATGAGGGTGCCTGGGGACATGCAGGGCCTGGGTTTACCTCCACATCACCCGCGGAACAGAGAAGGAGTAGTATGACTGGATAGGGTTACTCAGACTGGATAGGGTTAGTCAGACTGGATAGGGTTAGTCAGACTGGATAGGGTTACTCAGACTGGATAGGGTTAGTCAGACTGGATAGGGTTAGTCAGACTGGATAGGGTTAGTCAGACTGGATAGGGTTACTCAGACTGGATAGGGTTAGTCAGACTGGATAGGGTTAGTCAGACTGGATAGGGTTACTCAGACTGGATAGGGTTAGTCAGACTGGATAGGGTTAGTCAGACTGGATAGGGTTAGTCAGACTGGATAGGGTTACTCAGACTGGATAGGGTTAGTCAGACTGGATAGGGTTAGTCAGACTGGATAGGGTTACTCAGACTGGATAGGGTTAGTCAGACTGGATAGGGTTAGTCAGACTGGATAGGGTTACTCAGACTGGATAGGGTTACTCAGACTGGATAGGGTTAGTCAGACTGGATAGGGTTACTCAGACTGGATAGGGTTAGTCAGACTGGATAGGGTTAGTCAGACTGGATAGAGTTAGTCAGACTGGATAGGGTTAGTCAGACTGGATAGGGTTAGTCAGACTGGATAGGGTTACTGAGACTGGATAGGGTTAGTCAGACTGGATAGGGTTAGTCAGACTGGATAGGGTTACTCAGACTGGATAGGGTTAGTCAGACTGGATAGGGTTAGTCAGAATGGATAGGGTTAGTCAGACTGGATAGGGTTACTCAGACTGGATAGGGTTACTCAGACTGGATAGGGTTAGTCAGACTGGATAGGGTTAGTCAGACTGGATAGGGTTACTCAGACTGGATAGGGTTAGTCAGACTGGATAGGGTTAGTCAGACTGGATAGGGTTAGTCAGACTGGATAGGGTTACTCAGACTGGATAGGGTTAGTCAGACTGGATAGGGTTAGGGTTACTCAGACTGGATCGGGTTAGGGTTACTCAGACTGGATAGTGTTAATCAGACTGGATAGTGTTAATGTTACTCAGACTGGATCGGGTTACTCAGACTGGATAGGGTTAGTGTTAGTCAGACTGAATAGGGTTACTCAGACTGGATTCCTCCTGCTCCATCCTTTTCTCCCTCCCTCCCTCTCTAGTCTACCCCTCCCTCCCTCCTTCCCTCTCTAGTCTACCCCTCCTTCCCTCCCTCTCTAGTCTACCCCTCCTTCCATCCCTCTCTAGTCTACCCCTCCTTCCCTCCCTCTCTAGTCTACCCCTCCTTCCCTCCCTTTCTAGTCTACCCCTCCCTCCCTCCCTCCCTCCATCCTTTCCTCCCTCTCTAGTCTACCCCTCCCTCCCTCCCTCCCTCTCTAGTCTACCCCTCCTTCCTTCCCTCTCTAGTCTACCCCTCCCTCCCTCCCTCCCTCCCTCCCTCCCTCCCTCCCTCCCTCCCTCCCTCCCTCCCTCCCTCCCTCCCTCCCTCCCTCCCTCCCTCCCTCTCTAGTATACCCCTCCCTCCCTCCCTCCCTCCCTCCCTCCCTCCCTCTCTAGTCTACCCCTCCTTCCCTCCCTCTCTAGTCTACCCCTCCCTCCCTCCCTCCCTCCCTAGTCTACCCCTCCTTCCCTCCCTCTCTAGTCTACCCCTCCTTCCCTCCCTCTCTAGTCTACCCCTCCCTCCCTCCCTCTATAGTCTACCCCTCCTTCCCTCCCTCTCTAGTCTACCCCTCCTTCCCTCCCTATCTAGTCTACCCCTCCTTCCCTCCCTCTCTAGTCTACCCTTCCTTCCCTCTCTCTCTAGTCTACCCCTCCTTCCCTCCCTCTCTAGTCTACCCCTCCCTCCCTCCCTCCCTAACTCCCTCCCTAACTCCCTCCCTCCCTCCCTCTCTAGTCTACCCCTCCCTCCC
This sequence comes from Oncorhynchus clarkii lewisi, assembly GCF_045791955.1. Classification (NCBI taxonomy): domain Eukaryota; kingdom Metazoa; phylum Chordata; class Actinopteri; order Salmoniformes; family Salmonidae; genus Oncorhynchus; species Oncorhynchus clarkii. Next base: position 4,470,389 of record NC_092151.1, on the reverse strand, counting down.
TTCCCCTGCTCATAAACCTACAGGCTGTAATGATATGCTAGTCCTTAATTAACAGACAGATTTCCCAACAGAGACAACTCCACATCCTGCCGTGTGTATGTGTGCATGTGCACAGAGCCTTTGTCTATCTAGTCAACTAGTTTATAGTTCCCAGAGCCGTTTCCAGGTCTGGGAACTGTACACTCTGTGATTTCACAGTAGGGAGCCGTTTCCAGGTCTGGGAACAGAGAGACTAGGTGATTTCACAGTAGGGAGCCGTTTCCAGGTCTGGGAACAGAGAGACTAGGTGATTTCACCGTAGGGAGCCGTTTCCTGTGAAATCGGTGAAATCAACTAGTTTTCCCAGACCTTTTGCATGGCACAACAGAACCAAATGAAAAAGTCTCCAAAAAAATAACCCACCCACTCACATGACACTCCTGACAGGCTAAAACCAATAATCAAAGTAGTTGAAATATATCGAATAGTATTTGAACCCAGGTCTAGTATAGTTAACTCTGAACACAGCACAGGGCGGTAACACTTTTACAATAGGGAGCAGTTAAGGCTGTGTGGGGGTGCTTACCGTTCAAACTGCTCCTATCAATCAGGTTGTTGTCAGAAGGCCAGTAGCCACCATCTCCATGGCGACCTGTACAACAGAAAAAGAGTGGGGGTGAGCAGGGATAGAGAGAGAGAGAAAGAGATGTGGGAGGGAGAGAGAGAGAGGAGAGAGATAGAGAGAGGAGGGAGATAGAGAGAGGAGGGGAAGGGAGAGAGAGGAGAGAGATAGAGAGAGAGAGAGAGAGAGAGAGGAGGGGAAGGGAGAGAGAGAGGGAGGAGGGGAAGGAAGAGAGAGAGGAGGGGAAGGGAGAGAGAGAGGAGGGGAAGGGAGAGAGAGAGCAGGGGAAGGGAGAGAGAGAGCAGGGAAAGGGAGACAGAGAGAAGGGGAAGGGAGAAAGAGAGGAGGGGAAGGGAGAGAGAGGAGGGAGAGAGAGAGATGAGGGTAAGGGAGAGAGAGGAGAGAGAGAGAGAGATAAGGGGAAGGGAGAGAGAGGAGGGAGAGAGAGATGAGGGGAAGGGAGAGAGAGGAGGGGAAGGGAGAGAGAGAGTAAGGGAAGGGAGAGAGAGCAGGGGAAGGGAGAGAGAAAGAGAGGAGGGGAAGGGAGAGAGGGGAGGGCGAGAGGGGGAAGGGAGAGAGAGAGAGCAGGGAGAGAGAGAGCAGGGGAAGGGAGAGAGAAAGGGAGGAGGGTAAGGGAGAGAGAGAGAGAGAGAGGGGGAAGGGAGAGAGAGAGCAGGGAGAGAGAGAGAGAGCAGGGGAAGGGAGAGAGAGCAGGGGAAGGGAGAGAGAGAGAGCACAGGAAGAACAGAAGAATGCTATTATATTTCCGTGTTCAAACTTGAGTATTTAGAGAGAAAAAATAAACATTTAAGAATACATTATTTTCTTTGACTCAACTATGACACAGTGTATGAAATGTAACATTAGCCTAAACGGCAATCCAGAGATAGAATATAGTGTGGGAGTGGTCTGAGTGTCTGTAGAATAGCCTGTATTGTACATCTCATTATACATTCCTAAGTGCCAACCAATAATTGGCAATTGGAAACTGTTGTGTTTGAGAGCAGGAGAGAATTCAGAGCTGGCCTTCTCCCCAACCTCCACAACAGAGAGAGATAGGAGACAAGGAGACAGGAGACAAGGTGAGAGATACACAAAGAGAGAGGGAAAGCGATAGAGAGACAGGAGAGGGACTAGGAGAGAGGGAGAGAGAGAGAGAGAGAGAGAGAGAGAGAGAGAGAGAGAGAGACAGGAGAGAGACAAGGAGAGAGAGACACAAAGAGAGAGGGAGAGAGAGAGAGACAGGAGAGAGACAAGGAGAGAGACACAAAGAGAGAGGGAGAGAGAGAGAGAGAGCGGAGAGTGACAAGAAGAGACACAAAGAGAGAGGGGGAGAGATAGAGAGACAGGAGAGATACACAAATAGAGAGGGAGAGATATAGAGAGACAGGAGAGAGACAAGGAGAGATACACAAAGAGAGGGAGAAAGACAAGGAGAGACACAAAGAGAGAGGGAGAGAGACATGGAGAGAGGGAGAGATAGAGAGACAGGAGAGAGACAAAGAGAAAGACAAAGCAAGAGATAGAGAGACAAGGACAGAGACACACAAAGAGAGAGATAGAGAGACAAGGACAGAGACACACAAAGAGAGAGATAGAGAGACAAGGACAGAGACACACAAAGAGAGAGATAGAGAGACAAGGACAGAGACACACAAATAGAGAGGGAGAGAGACATGGAGATAGGGAGAGATAGAGAGACAGGAGAGTGACAAGAGAGAGAGACACAAAGAGAGAGGGAGAGAGATCATGTCAATTCACTGGGATTTATTGGCATGGGAAACACATGTTTACATTGCCAAAGAAATGTATCTCTCCCCAAACCCTCTCAATTCAATTCAATTCAAGGGGCTTTATTGGCATGGGAAACATGTTAACATTGCCAAAGCAAGTGAGGAAGATAATACACTCCCCCCCCCCCCCCACACACAGATCACTAAACTACACTATACTACAGACCACCATACTCTACACATTACACTAAAATATAATACATAACGTTGAAGTCTGAAGTTTACGTGCACTTAGGTTGGTGTCATTAAAACTCGTTTTTCAACCACTCATCAAATTTCTTGTTAACAAATTATATTTTTGACAAGTCTGTTAGGACATCTTTTCAGTTAGGACAATGTCAGGACAATTTTTCCAACAATTGTTTACAGACAGATTATTTCACTTATAATTCACTGTATCACAATTCTAGTGGGTCAGAAGTTTACATACACTAAGTTGACTGTGCCTTTAAACAGCTTGGAAAATTCCAGAAAATTATGTCATCTCTTTAGAAGCTTCTGATAGGCTAATTTACATCATTTGAGTCAACTGGAGGTGTACCTGTGGATGTATTTCAAGGTCTACCTTCAAACTCAGTGCCTCGTTGCTTGACATCACGGGAAAATCAAAAGAAATCAGCCAAGACCTCAGAAAGAAAATGTAACACCTCCACAAGTCTGTTTCATCCTTGGGAGCAATTTCCAAACACCTGAAGGTCTCATGTTCATCTGTACAAACAATAGTACGCAAGTATAAACACCATGGGACCACGCAGCCGTCATACCGCTCAGGAAGGAGACGCGTTCTGTCTCCTAGAGATTAACTTACTTTTGGTTTGAAACCGTGAAGCACAGGGGTGGCAGCGCTTTATTGCAGGAGGGACTGGTGCACTTCACAAAATAGATGGCATCATGAGGCAGAAAAATTATGTGGATATATTGAAGCAACATCTCAAGACATCAGTCAGGGAGTTAAAGCTTGGTCGCAAATGGGTCTTTCAAATGGACAATGACCCCAAGCATACTTCCAAAGTTGTGGCAAAATGGCAACAGAGTCAAGGTAGTGGAGTGGCCATCACAAAGCCCTGACCTGAATACCCCCCCCCCCCCAAAAGAAAAGCATGTGTGAGCAAGGATCCTACAAACCTGACTCATTTACCAAAGCTCTGTCAGGAAGAATGGGTTGAAATTCACCCAACTTATTGTGGGAAGCTTGTGAAAGGCTACCTGAAACGTTTGACCCAAGTTAAACAGTTTAAAGGCAATGCTACCGAATACTAATTGAGTGTCTGTAAACTTCTGACCCACTGGGAATGTGATGAAAGAAATAAAAAGCTGAAATAAATAATTCTCTCTACTATTATTCTGACATTTCACATCCTTAAAATAAAGTGGTGATAATAACTGACATAAGACAGGGAGTTTTTACTATAATTATATGTCAGGAATTTGTGAAAAACTGAGTTTAAATGTATTTGGCTAAGGGTGTATGAAAACCGACTTCAACTGTACACTACATACCACAATACTATTCTATAGTATACTATGCTACAGACCACTACAATACTTATTTCCCTCATTAAAATGCAAATCAATTTATAAAATTTTTGACATGCGTTTTTCTGGATTTTTTTGTTGTTATTCTGTCTCTCACTGTTCAAATAAACCTACCATTAAAATTATATTCTGATCATTTCTTTATCAGTGGGCAAACGTACAAAATCAGCATGGGATCAAATACTGTTTTCCCTCACTGTAGACTATACTATAGCATACTATGTTACAGACCACGATACTATAGCATACTATGTTACAGACCACTATACTATAGCATACTATGGTACAGACCACTATACTATAGCATACTATGTTACAGACCACTATACTATAGCATACTATACTACAGACCACTATACTATAGCATACTATGTTACAGACCACTATACTATAGCATACTATACTACAGACCACTATACTATAGCATACTATGGTACAGGCCACTATACTATAGCATGCTATGTTACAGACCACTATACTATAGCATACTATACTACAGACCACTATACTATAGCATACTATGGTACAGACCACTATACTATAGCATACTGTGTTACAGACCACTATACTATAGTATACTATACTACAGACCACTATACTATAGTATACTATGCTACGGACAACTATACTATAGTATACTATACTACAGACCACTGTACAATACCATAGTATACTATGCTGCCGGCCACTATACTATAGTATACTATGCTACAGACCAGTATACTATACTATAGCATACTATGTCACAGACCTCAATAATATACCATAGTGTACTATACCACTATACTATACTATACTATGCCACAGACCACAATACTATGGTATACTATACTACAGACCACTATACTATATTATAGTATACTATGCTACAGACCACTATACTATACTATATTATCCTCTACTATACTATACTATACTATGCTACATACCACTATACTATGGTAGACTATACTACAGACCACTATACCATAATATGCTACGGACCACTATACTATGGTAGACTATGCTACACACCACTATACTATATTATAGTATACTATGCCACAGACCACTATACTATATTATAGTATATAATTAGGGACTCTAAAACACACTCTAGGACAGTGACTCTAAATCAAATTCTAGATCAGGGACTCTAAAAAACACTCTAGAACAGGGACTCTAAAACACGCTCTAAAACAGGAACTCTAAAACACATTCTAGGACAGGGACTCTAAATCACATTCTAGGACAGGGACTCTAAATCACATTCTAGAGCAGGGACTCTAAAACACACTCTAGAACAGGGACTCTAAAACACACTCTAGAACAGGGAATCTAAATCACATTCTAGAACAGGGACTCTAAAACACACTCTAGAGCAGGGACTCTAAAACACACTCTAGAACAGGGACTGTAAAACACACTCTAGAGAAGGGACTGTAAAACACACTCTAGAGCAGGGACTCTAAAACACACTCTAGAGAGGGGACTCTAAAACACACTCTAGAACAGGGACTCTAAAACACACTCTAGAACAGGGACTGTAAAACACACTCTAGAACGGGGACTCTAAAACACACTCTAGAACAGGGACTCTAAAACACACTCTAGAACAGAGACTCTAAAACACACTCTAAAACAGGGACTGTAAAACACACTCTAGGACAGTGACTCTAAATCAAATTCTAGGTCAGGGACTCTAAAACACACTCTAGAACAGGGACTCTAAAACACACTCTAAAACAGGGACTCTAAAACACATTATAGGACAGGGACTCTAAATCACATTCTAGAGCAGGGACTCTAAAACACACTCTAGAACAGGGACTCTAAAACACACTCTAGAACAGGGAATCTAAATCACATTCTAGAACAGGGACTCTAAAACACACTCTAGAACAGGGACTATAAAACACACTCTAGAACAGGGACTGTAAAACACACTCTAGAGAAGGGACTGTAAAACACACTCTAGAGCAGGGACTCTAAAACACACTCTAGAGAGGGGACTCTAAAACACACTCTAGAACAGGGACTCTAAAACACACTCTAGAACAGGGACTGTAAAACACACTCTAGAACGGGGACTCTAAAACACACTCTAGAACAGGAACTCTAAAACACACTCTAGAACAGGGACTCTAAAACACACTCTAAAACAGGGACTGTAAAACACACTCTAAAACAGGGACTGTAAAACACACTCTAGAACAGGGACTCTAAATCACATTATAGAACAGGGACTCTAAAACACACTCTAGAACAGGGACTCTAAAACACACTCTAGAACAGGGAATCTAAATCACATTCTAGAACAGGGACTCTAAAACACACTCTAGAACAGGGACTATAAAACACACTCTAGAACAGGGACTGTAAAACACACTCTAGAACAGGGACTCTAAAACACACTCTAGAACAGGGACTGTAAAACACACTCTAGAACGGGGACTCTAAAACACACTCTAGAACAGGAACTCTAAAACACACTCTAGAACAGGGACTCTAAAACACACTCTAAAACAGGGACTGTAAAACACACTCTAAAACAGGGACTGTAAAACACACTCTAGAACAGGGACTCTAAATCACATTATAGAACAGGGACTCTAAATCACATTCTAGAACATGGACTCTAAATCACATTATAGAACATGGACACTAAATCACATTCTAGAACAGGGACTCTAAATCACAATAGAACAGGGACTCTAAATCACAATAGAACAGGGACTCTAAATCACATTCTAGAACAGGGACTCTAAATCACATTCTAGAACAGGGACTCTAAATCACATTCTAAAACAGGGACTGTAAATCACATTCTAGAATAGGGACTCTAAATCACATTATAGAACAGGGACTCTAAATCACATTCTAGAACAGGGGCTCTAAATCACATTATAGAACAGGGACTCTAAATCACATTATACAGTGTGTTTTAGAGTCCCTGATCTAGAACAGGAACATCTCTCTTTCTGCTGTTTGATGTTCTTTCATGGAGGAGGAAAGAAAGAGAGGCATCAGTTACAGCTCTTCTGATGCTAACGGAGAGGCATCAGTTACAGCTCTTCTGATGCTAATGGAGAGGCATCAGTTACAGCTCTTCTGATGCTAACGGAGAGGCATCAGTTACAGCTCTTCTGATGCTAACGGAGAGGCATCAGTTACAGCTCTTCTGATGCTAACGGAGAGGCATCAGTTACAGCTCTTCTGATGCTAACGGAGAAGCATCAGTTACAGCTCTTCTGATGCTAACGGAGAGGCATCAGTTACAGCTCTTCTGATGCTAACGGAGAGGCATCAGTTACAGCTCTTCTGATGCTAACGGAGAGGCATCCGTTACAGCTCTTCTGATGCTAACGGAGAGGCATCAGTTACAGCTCTTCTGATGCTAACGGAGAGGCATCAGTTACAGCTCTTCTGATCAGTGGAGGCTGAATTTTCTAAAATTGTATTTAAATATATTTAAAAAGTGATCCTTTTTAGATAAAACTATACTAAATATAATCACGTCACCAAATAATTTATTAAAGGGTCTACAGTAGCCTCAACAGCACTTCGTATGGTAGCACCATGGTGTAGCCAGAGGACAGCTACCTTCTGTCCTCCTCTGGGTACATTGACTTCAATACAATCCCTATGAGGCTCATGGTTCTCACCCCCTCCTATAGACTTACACATTAATTATGATGACTTCCGGAGGACGTCCTCCAACCTATCAGAAGGAAGGCCAGGGGCGCCAGGAGGACCCAGAGGGATCAGGAGAGGGGCCAGCAGGAGGCAGGAACATACAGGGGAGGGGGGGGGCAGGGGGTGCCAGAAGGGCCAGGAGGTTCCATAGGGGCAAGTGGGGGCCAAGGGGCCAGAGGGTCCAGATGGGGTCATGCGGGGCAAGGAGGGGTCAGAGAGACTAGAAGGGTCTAGGGAGGGGCAGGCAGAGTGGGGCCAGATGAATCAGGAGGGGCCAGAGGAGGAGCCAGAGAAACAGCCCCAAGCATCGATCTCCAGCCTGGGCTTCAACCACTGCCTCCCCTGGTGCCGTTTCACAAGATTTATATGCTATGAGTGTGTGTGTGTGTGTGTGTGTGTGTGTGTGTGTGTGTGTGTGTGTGTGTGTGTGTGTGTGTGTGTGTGTGTGTGTGTGTGTGTGTGTGTGTGTGTGTGTGTGTGTGTGTGTGTGTGTGTGTGTGTTAATGCCAAAACCTACAAGGGCTTACTCAAGTCAAGAAATGAATTTAGCCCCTGAGTTCTGGAACTAATTTAGCCCCTGAGTCCTGGAACTAATTTATGCCCCTGAGTCCTGGAACTAATTTAGCCCCTGAGTCCTGGCCCACATTTTACTCCAGTCCCAATATCTGATATTTATTTATCCCTGTATTTTCATGTGTTTGTGATTTCACAACGTTAAATGCTGTCCTTTGTCAAGGGTAAATTGAGGGGCCTGGGCCACAGTGCATGAAGTACAACGCCTGTGCATTGACCATAGTTAACTACCGTATGTCAAGGTCTCGATTGAGACAGATTGTTTGTTTTTTGTTTACCTTCAGAGCTGGTACAGAATCCATTATATAAACCAACATAATGTCCTCATTTTGAATGAAATAGACTGAAGCGGTATTAAATAGCATTAACAGGTCACAGTGAGGACATATGGAATCATTTGGAAATGTGTCCCAAATGGCACCCTATCTATATAGTGGAGTGTCTTTGATAGGGTGCCATATGGCCCTGGTCAATGTAGGGTACTATATAGGGAATAGGGTGCCATTTCATGGGAAACAGTCTCTGCCTTCACGGATGAACCTTCATCTGTAAAAACAGATGGTTTATTTAACTTCTTGATCCTACTTGAGACGCAGACGTCTCAAGTAGGCACCTGGAAATGCAAATGCGCTACGCTAAATGCTAAATGTACTCGTTAAAACTCAAACGTTCATTAAAATACACATGCAGGGTATTGAATTAAAGCTACACTCGTGAATCTAGCAAACAAGTCAGATTTTTAAAATGCTTTTCGGCGAAAGCATGAGAAGCTATTATCTGATAGCATGCAACACCCCAAAATGCCTGAAGGCGACGTAAACAAAATAATTAGCGTAGCCGGCGCTACACAAAAACGCAGAAATAAAATATAAAACATTCATTACCTTTGATGATATTCTTTGTTGGCACTCCTATATGTCCCATAAACATCACAAATTGGTCTTTTTCCCGATTAAATCCGTCCATGAATGCCCAAAATATCCATTTGTATAGCCTGTCTGCATCAGGAAAAAAGCTCTCTTCCAACACGCAACGTCATGTTAAAAAATTACTTTTATAACCCAACTTTAGGTATTTGTAAACGTTAATAACCGATCAAATTGATCACTGGGCGATCTGTATTCAATAGCAGCTACTCAAGAAATCATTTTTCAACCCTTCCAAAATCGATTGTTGTAGGCTGGATGGAATGACGGATCTATTGGTAATGTCTCAAGGGATTTTTGTCAATGAAAATGACGTTTTTGCGACATCGTCGCAAAAAACGACATCGTGTGGAAGCTGTAGGAATTGCATCCGTCTCCATATTCAATTTGGTTTCCTTTAAACAACACATGAAAGGGGCGCATGGATACTTTTTTCAGCTTTCAGTGACCAGTTTTTCTTGCGCTTTTCGATGAAACACACGATCTGTTATAGTCACAGCCGTGATTTAACCAGTTTTATAAACTTCAGAGTGTTTTCTATCCACACATACTAATCATATGCATATACTATATTCCTGGCATGAGTAGCAGGACGCTGAAAAGTTGCGCGATTTTTAACAGAATGTTCGAAAAAGGAGGGGGTAGGATGAAGATTAATAACATCTAGCTTAGAGTACTTAAAAAAAAAATAGATGTGCCAAAATAATCATATGCTTTCATAAGACCATTTCATATGATGACTAAAAACACCTTTAAAAAAAAATCTCTCAAATTAATTGTACAAAACGTCAATTAAAAGCTGTGCGAGAGTAGCCTGATGACTCAGGTGTTCACTACAGACTTCAGTCTGAGAGTAGCCTGATGACTCAGGTGTTCACTACAGACTTCAGTCTGAGAGTAGCCTGATGACTCAGGGGTTCACTACAGACTTGAGTCTGAGAGTAGCCTGATGACTCAGGGGTTCACTACAGACTTCAGTCTGAGAGTAGCCTGATGACTCAGGGGTTCACTACAGACTTCAGTCTGAGAGTAGCCTGATGACTCAGGTGTTCACTACAGACTTCAGTCTGAGACTTCCATCATTGAAGTCGTTTATGATGACAATAGACACGAGGTGCATTGCACAAAACAAAGTAATCAGCAATTGGATTGTCTTTAACCAATTACAGTATCAAAACCATATGACGAATTTCCATACCGCCGCCTTAGCCAATGTGTGTTCTGGCGCTGGCCCAACCCATCGGTTTCTGGACCAATCAGAAGGCTCCGAATGCGTTGGCATTGGGTGAAGGGTCAGGGAGGTACTCAGATCCAGACTCATTGAGGAGAAGAAACTAACTCCCGGGGGCGGCGTAGCGTTTGGCCGGGAACAAGGAGTCTGGGTAACCAGGCAAGTGTGAGAGTTGTGTATGCGTGTGCGTGCGTGTGTGTGTCTGTTTCCACGTGTGAGAGATATATTGGCTTCAGGGGCGCTATATTACAATGACTGACCCTGTAAAACAACACCTATCATACTACTCTCACTGACCTTGTAAAACAACACCTATCATACTACTCTGACTGACCTTGTAAAACAACACATTACACTGCACCTATCATGTGTATGTGCCAATAAACCATTCGTTTTTTCCTCGTCGTCCACTTCATTAAAACTCTACAGAACATCTCTCATCACTGGCACAGCCACAAAAAGACAAAAGAGGGGTCAAATACTAGCGTACTACATACTTAAACTGCATACTATGAAGCATCGTCGTGGTGTTTAAAAAAACATACGCAGGATGCAGGGTCGTAATGTAGTAGCGGCTCCTGATTGGCTGAGTAGACGCTGGTGAATCAGGTGCGGGTGGATTTTTCCAAATTCAACAGACAAGCATCACATTAACCAGCCTGATACATTTCCAATTTGATTAATTTGTCTAAACTCTGAATAGAATAGGAATGGAGATATAGACCTATTCAGGCTGGTTATAGACCTACTCAGGCTGGTTATAGACCTCCTCAGGCTGGTTATAGACCTACTCAGGCTGGTTATAGACCTCCTCAGGCTGGTTATAGACCTACTCAGGCTGGTTATAGACCTACTCAGGCTGGTTATAGACATACTCAGGCTGGTTATAGACCTCCTCAGGCTGGTTATAGACCTACTCAGGCTGGTTATAGACCTCCTCAGGCTGGTTATAGACCTACTCAGGCTGGTTATAGACCTACTCAGGCTGGTTATAGACCTACTCAGGCTGGTTATAGACCTCCTCAGGCTCGCTATAGACCCCCTCAGGCTGGTTATAGACCTCCTCAGGTTGGTTATAGACCTCCTCAGGCTGGTTATAGACCTCCTCAGGCTGGTTATAGATCTCCTCAGGCTGGTTATAGACCTCCTCAGGCTGGTTATAGACCTCCTCAGGCTGGTTATAGGCAGACTATCACATTCAACCTATACTGTAGACCATATAGTCCATCTATCCAATTTAAAAAGGACTGAAGACAGAGACAGATGATTTGGTTCCAGTTTACCAGATATATTATATATTAGTTTAACCATAGTATTGTAACATATATAAATTAAATCAAATAGCCTAGTACACACACCAACACTTTTCAACTGATCAAAAGGGCATTGTATAGGTGGAAAAAAATAGTGGACAGTCTGGTGCAGCGCAACATTATAAACTAAAGCACTGATCAGTGGGAACAGAGATCAGAGTGACCTCTAAAGGTGGACAACAACATTATAAACTAAAGCACTGATCAGTGGGAACAGAGATCAGAGTGACCGCTAAAGGTGGACAACAACATTATAAACTAAAGCACTGATCAGTGGGAACAGAGATCAGAGTGACCGCTAAAGGTTTGGTGCAAAAAATTAAATCATGAAATAGGGTTGCCTAGCTTACACGACTAAAACAATCCATTCAAATCAAATTGTTTGATAAACATGACATTAATAACACCGCCAGCCACATCCCGAATCCCCAGTGCCGACATATTCAAAAATCAAAAAATACTTTAGTATTTAGTTTAAAAAGCTCTGAGGAAGGCCATATTTACATATATATTCATATAACACTTTTCAATGAGAAAACAAAAAATCAATTTTGGCAAAAAAATCATATAGAAAAGACTTCTGTTTTCCAAGATGTAGCCTACAATACTGTGGTCGTTTTAATAAGGAGAACAAAAAAAAGGACTTAGCCTACATTCGAACCTTCAGAAGCTTCGGGCATCTTACCAGTTAAATAGCCTAGTTGTGTTGTTGGTTCCTTGAACAGAACTAGAGCCCATCACTAGCAGCCCACCTCTTCCAATGCATTGTGGAAACGTGTTCATCTAATTCCACTAAGATGAAGATCTGAGATCAGTATTACATCCAGGCATTTCAACTATACTCTGATTGCGTCGTGTCCCGCCATTCGTTGAATTCGGGAAGCACAGCCCCGTGTCTAATTTGATCAGCCAAAATAGCACCCTATTCCCTATACAGTGAACTACTTTTGACCACGGCTCATAGGGGTTCTGATCGGAAGTAGTGTACCTCAAAATTTTTTATTTTTTTGTGTACCATTAGGAATGCACAGAGTGAAATGACTGCGGGCCTCTGACATTTAACACCCGTTATTATCTTTAAAAATAGCAAAAGGTGCCTCCGCACCTCTCAACCCCCCCCCCCACCATTCTCTACGAAGACAATTTACCACTCCAAGGGTTCAATTAGAAACCCATTTCCAATTGAGATTTTCTAACGGGGAATTATCAGAGGCGAGAGAACGTCTGTTTCATGTTTTAATTTGAGAGAAAGAGAGAAAAAAAAAGAGATTTGAATTTCCCTTTTTTTTCTCCATGGTGGTAATGCTTTATTAAAACAGCCAGCTAATTGGCCTTCATTCCCTGTTCCCTGAAGATAACTAGGCCTTAGTACCCTTCACCTGCTAGAAGTGATGTCAGAGGGAGTACGGATCAACACTTCCAGTATTTCTGTCCTCATAGGAATGCAGTGCAATTATGGAGATGTTAATGGTTACAAATGGCACAATCATCCTTGTGACAGTCTGTGTGGGTCTGTGTCTGTGTGAGTCTGTGTTTGTGAGGGTCTGTGTTTGTGTGTGGCTTCTTACCTTGATCGTTGGCCATCTTGTCTGGATGTTCCACTGAAAGAGAGAAAGAGAGCGGGATAGAGAAATATAGATAAAGAGGGGGAAAGAAAGAGGGGGGAGAGAGAGAGAGAAATAACAAATAACAATTTAGTGGTGAAGATTGCCATGGGGTGAAGAGAGAGAGAGAGAGAGAGAGAGAGAGAGAGAGGGAGAGAGAGAGAGAGAGAGAGAGAGAGAGAGAGAGAAACAGAGAGAAAATGACAGACCGAGAGATGGTATCTGTGATGCTCACTGCTCATATTTCTGTATTGAAGATCTAATAATTAAAATGTGGTCAAGTATATGGGGAGGAGGTGGAAACACATTTGATATCCATCAATAACGATAGGGCACCTGGTATAGACAACCTAGATGGAAAACTATTGAGAATGTTAACAGACTATCACCACCCCGATGCCTTTAACCAAAGCCAAAAGGAACGTTTGTCCACAGGCGTGGAAGGAAGCTAAAGTAATTCCACTACCTAAATATAGTAAAGATCCCTTTGCTGGCTCTAACAGCCACCCAATTAGTTTGCTGCCTGTTCTTAGTAAACTGACGGAGATAATTGTGTTTGAAACACATTTTTTTGAAAGAACAAGTTAACTACTGACTTTTCAGCATGCACATAGGGAAGGGCACTCAACTTGTACTGCTCTGACTCAGATGACTGATGATTGGCTAAAGGAAATGAATAATAAGATGATAGTTGGAACTGTACTGTTAAATTTCAGTGCAGCCATTTTGATGTTATTGATCATAAATTGTTATTGAAGAAAACTCACTTGCTATGGCTTTACATCACCTGTCATCACATGGTTGGGGAGTTAATTATCCAATAGAACTCAGAGTATTCTTTAATGGACGCTTCCCTAACATCAGATATGTACCGTGCGGTGTCCCTCAAGGCAGCTCCCTTGGGCCGTTACTCTTCTTTATTTTGACATGCCACTTGTCTTACGAGAAGCTAAAATCACTTTGTATGCTGATGATTGCACATTCTACACATCAGCACCTACAGCCAGTGAGCTCACTGAAACTCTTAGTCATTGTCAGAATGAGTAATTAACAGTAAACTGGTCTTAAATACATCTAAAAACGAAAGGCATTGTATTAGGTTCAAAACATTCTCTTAGACGTCAACTGGTGTTGTACATAAAGGGTGTGTGACCATTGAAAAACTTGGAGAAGCTGAACTCCTAGGAGCAACATTGGATGGTCAGTTATCAAGTCATATTGACAAAGTTGTTGTGAAGATGGAGGAGAGGTATGTCTGTTGTAAAAAAATATATAAAATAAACCATCTGCGATTTTGACACAAAGATCCTCTGTACTTGTTTAGGCTCTGGTCTTGTCCCATCTTGATTATTGTCCTGTAATATGATCAGGTGCAGCAAAGAAAGATCTAGCAAAGCTGCAGCTGGCTCAAAACAAAGCAACACGCCTTGCCCTTTACATTTCTTTTAACCTTTACAGTTTAAAAAAAGCTCTTAATGAATGAAGGGAGAAAGGGATGAACGAGGTGATGGGTAAACAGCACAGAGTGAGAGAGATGTGTGTGAGAGAGAAAAGGTGGTTGTGGTTAGTGCTGTAGTTAGTGATATCACAGGTTAGGCTAGTCAGTTAAGAACAAATTCTTATTTACAATGGCGGCCTACCGGGGAACAGTGGGTTAACTGCCTTGTTCAGGGGCAGAACGACATGTTTTCACCTTGCCAGCTCGGGGATTCGATCCAACAACCTGCCGCCCAGAACTAATCTACAACATGCATCAATGTCTTTTACGGTTGAGGGTTGAGGAGAAATTGACTACTTTGTCTTCCAGTCTTTCTAGGAAACATTTGTGTGTCGATTTGCATACACTTCCAACAGACATGCAGCACCAGCTGGGTTTCTTCACTATGGCCAAACCAAAAAAACAGATTTAATGCGTCCCTTAGTTATGTATAGAGCCGTGTCGTCGTGGAATGCTCTGCCACCACTCAGGCAAAAAAACAGGTTTAGCTTTAAAAAAAACAGATAAATAACATCTTGTTTCACAGCGCCTCTCTTCTATCTAAAAATGTAATGTATATAACAATATGTATATATGAATAGTGTGTAAATAAATAAAATAAAAAATTTTTTAATCTCTTGCTCTCTTGTCCCTCATTCTATTACATTTGATGGACACTCTAAAATATATTTTTCCATTTCCGTGCTCCCTCAATAGGATACAAAAGGCTCAAAGCACTGAACACCCACAGAAGTGAGCTGAGGAGAATGACATGTATAAATGCAGACCAGCAATTAAATACATTTTCTGACAGCTCAACTACAGTAAGACATAATAACAATGATTCATATTGAAAACTTGTAACAGAGGTTCTCTATCATTTACTGTAAATGTTCATTGCCATGATAATAGATCAGATATCTGAGCTTGATTAGTAGTATTTAACTAGAGACCGTGTACTTAAAGGGTTATAAATATAGGAGCGTTGATCTAGGATCAGATTATTATATTATATCAGCCAATTCAGAATAATCTATGTATAAAGGCAAAACTGATCCTAAATCAGCTCTCTGATATGCTTTATGAACACTGGCCCAGGATATGTGTCACGCCCTGACCTTAGTTATCTTGGTTTTCTTTATTATTTTGGTTAGGTCAAGGTGTGACGAGGGTGGTATGTGTGTTTTGACTTATTTAGGGTTTTTTGTACATCTATGGGGTTTTGGTTTGTCTAGGTAAATGTAGGTCTATGGTGGCCTGAATTGGTTCCCAATCAGAGACAGCTGTTTATCGTTGTCTCTGATTGGGAATCCTATTTAGGTTGCCATTTCCATTTTGGTTTTGTGGGTTATTGTCTATGGTTAGTTACATGTCAGCACTCGTTAGATATAGCTTCACGGTCATTTTGTTGTTTTGTTTCTTTAGTTTTCTTTGTTTTAATAAAAGAAGAATGTATTCCAATCACGCTGCGCCTTGGCTCGTTGGGAGTGTAACTGGTCAGGCACCGTGTTATGCAGAGATGCACACGGTGTCTCCAGTGCACTATTCTAGCCCGGTGCGATCTATTCCAGCTCCTCACATTTGCCGGGCTAGAATGGGCATCCAGCCAGGACGTATTGAACCAGGTCTATGTTCTGGATCTCCAATGCGTCTCCACGGTCCAATGTATTCTGTGTCTCCTCCCCGCACTCGCCCTGAGGTGCGTGTCCCCAGCCCGGTACCATCAGTGCCGGCGACAATACCCAGTCCAGAGCGTCCTGCGACAGTACCCAGTCCAGAGCGGCCGGCGACAGTTCACAGACCGGAACCTCCAGCAACGGGCCACAGTCCGGAACCTCCAACGACGGGTCACAGTCCGGAACCTCCAACAACGGGCCACAGTCCAGGGCCTCCAGCGACGGTTTTCAGTCCGGGGCCTCCAGCGACGGTCCCCAGTGACGGTCCCCAGTCCGGGGTCTCCAACGACGGTCCCCAGTCCGGGGCCTCCAGCGACGGTCCCCAGTGATGGTCCCCAGTCCGGGGTCTCCAGCGACGGTCCCCAGTCCCGAGACTGTGTGCAGAGCAAGCGCAGGATATCCTGGTCCAAGGAGGTGTACTGGAGACCAGAAGTCCTGGCTGGATGCCCATTCTAGCCCGGCCAATGCGAGGAGCTGGAATGAGCGCACCGGGCATAACACGGTGCCTGACCAGTACCACGCTCCCTATGGTAAGCACGAGGAGTTGGCTCAGGTCTCCAACCTGCCTCAGCCAATCTCCTCGTGTCCCCCCCCCCAAAATGTTTTATTGTTGCTGCCTCTCGGGCTTCCATGCTAACCGTGTCCCCTCGTATCGTCACCGTTCCTCCTGCGCTATCTCCACCTGCTTCCATGGCAGGGTCTTGTCCCCTGCCATTACCTCCTCCTAGGTCCAGGATGTCCTCCACTCATCTTTCTCCCGGGCCCAGGATGTCCGCTCCAGTTATGCATTAGAGGGCGCTGTAAATTTTTGGGGATGAAAAACGTTCCCGTTTTAAACAAGATATTTTGTCACGAAAAGATGCTTGACTATGCATATAATTGACATATGGCTGTGAATGAGCTAGAAATGAGCTTACGTTTTCATGATGAAGAAACGGAAGCTATTTCGCCTACAGAAATAATCTTTTTGGAAAAAAGGAACATTTGCTATCTAACTGGGAGTCTCCAGAGTGAAAACATCCGAAGTTCTTCAAAGGTAAATGATTTAATTTGGTTGCTTTTCTTATTTTCGTGAAAATGTTGCCTGCTGCCAGCAGAGCTAGATGATAAACTTACACAAATGCTTGTCTAGCGTTGGCTGTAACGCATGTTTTGAAAATCTGAGATGACAGTGTTGTTAACAAAAGGCTAAGCTTGTGTTTGAATATATTTATTTCATTTCATTTGCGATTTTCATGAATAGGAAACGTTTCTAGGGGTATTTATCCGCTGCGTTATGCAAATTCGTTTGAGGCTATGATTACGCTCCCGGATCCGGGATTGCTCGTCGCAAGAGGTTATTAACCCGCTGCTTGTTCCTTTTGTGGTGGGTTTTTCTGTCACGTTCGTCGTAAGGATCAGACAAAGGTGCAGCGTGGTATGCGTGAATTCTTCTTTATTGAAGAACGAAACACTGAACAAACTAACAAAACGAACCGTGAAGCTATATGGATAGTGCAGACAGGCAACTAAACATAGGACAACAACCCACCAACACAGAAGGGAAAATAGCTACCTAAATATGATCCCCAATCAGAGACAACGATAAACAGCTGCCTCTGATTGGGAACCATATCAGTCCACCATAGACATACAAATTACCTAGACCTACAAAACCCCTAGACATACAAAAACCCTACACAATACAAAAAGTAGCATACCCACCCTCGTCACACCCTGCCCTAACCAAAATATAAAGAAAACAGAGATATCTAAGGTCAGAGCGTGACAGATCTAGTTGGGACCTCCGCGTTCACTGTTCACTGTGTGCAACGGATGCTAAACAGCACATTAATTAATGTTCTCCTGCAGGACTAGATTAGCGGTGGTGATGCTACTTAGCGTTAGCTCGTTTTCCTTGACCTAAAGTGATGAAGTAGCATTGGCACAGCGTTAGCTCGTTTCCCTTAGCCTACAGTGATGTTGTAGCATAAGCACAGCATTGGCCCGTTTCCCTTGATCCACAGTGATAAAGTAGCATTAGCACTTTTTCCCTTAACCTACAGTGATGAAGTAGCATTAGCACAGCATTAGCTCGTTCCCCTTAACCTACAGTGATGAAGTAGCATTAGCACAGCGTTAGCACGTTTCCATTGACCTACAGTGATGAAGTAGCATTAGCACAGCGTTAGCTCATTTCCCTTAACCTACAGTGATGAAGTAGCATTAGCACAGCATTAGCTCGTTTCCCTTAACCTACAGTGATGAAGTAGCATTAGCACAGCGTTAGCTCGTTTCCATTGACCTACAGTGATGAAGACAAACAGTGTGCTAACGCGACTGGATCTAACTTCAGAAATTATTCAGTCTTTGACATTTTCCACATTTTGTTGTGTTACAGCCTGAATTTATGGATTTACATAACATAACATCAAAGTGTAATTAAAAGCTGAAATGTCTTGAGTTAATAATTATTTAACCCCATTTGTTATGTCAAGCCTAAACAAGTTCAGGAGTAAAACTTTGCTTAACAAGTCACACAATAAGTTGCATGCAATAATAGTGTTTAACATGATTTCTGAGTGACTACCCCACCTCTGTACCCCTCACACATACAATTATCTGTAAGGTCCCTCAGTCCAGTAGTGAATTTCAAACACAGATTCAACCACAAAGATCAGGGAGGTTTCCCAACGCCTCGTAAAGAAGGGCTCCTATTGGTAGATTTAAAAAAAAAAAATATACAAAATCAGACATTGAATATCCATTTGAGCCTGGTGAAGTTATCAATTACACTTTGGATGGTGTATAAATTCCACCCAGTCATTACAAAGATACAGGTGTCCTTCCTAACTCAGTTGCCAGAGAGGAAGGAAACCGCTCAGAGTTTTCACAATGAGGCCAATGGTGACTTTAAAACAGTTACAGAGTTTAATGGCTGTGATAGATGAAAACTAAGGATGGATCAACAACACTGTAGTTACTCCACAATACTAACCTAAATGACAGCGTGAAAAGAAGGAAGTCTGTACAGAATACAAATATTCCAATACAAGGCACTAAAGTAATAAAATAATGTGGCAAAGCAATTACGTTTTTGTCCTAAATACAATGTGTTATGTTTGGGGCAAATCCATTACAACACGTTACTGAGAATCATTCTCCATATTTTCAAGCATAGTAGTGACTGCATCATGTTATGGGTATGCTTGTAATTATTAAGGACTGGGGAGTTTGTCAGGAAAAAATAAATAAACGGAATGGAGTTAAGTACAGGCTAAATCCTAGTAGAAAACCTGGTTCAGTCTGCTTTCCACCAGACACTGGGAGATGACTTTACCTTTCAGCAGGATAATAACCTAAAACACGAGGGCACATATACACTGGAGTTGCTTACCAAGAAGACAGTGATTGTCCCTGAGTGGCTGGGACTGAAATCCACTTGAAAATCTATGGCAAGACCTGAATATGATTCTCTAGCAATGATCAACAATCCATTTGACAGAGATTATAATGGGCAAATGTTGTACAATCCAGGAGTGGAAAGCTCTTAGAGACTTACCCAGAAAGACTCACAGCTGTAATCGCTGACAAAGATGCTTCTACAAAAGTATTGACTCAGGGCTGTGAATACTTATATAAATGAGATATTTTCTGTATTTAATTTTCAAAAAACATTTGCAAAACCTTCTAAAATCATGTTTTCACTTTGTCATTATCGGGTATTGTGAAGATGGTTGAGAAAATGTTTTATTAAATCCATTTTGAAATCAGGTTGTAACACAACAAAATGTGGAATTGGTTAATTATGAATACTATGAATAGTTTCTGAAGGCACTGTAAACTACACCTCACGACTTCTGAGTAACACCAAAGTACCAAGCGTGGCCAATATTATTGATTGTTTATTTACAAGCAAAACATGATGGGTGGAAAGAAATCATGTCAGAGGCTAGCTAGGAATAACAGGTGTGGATGGAACCATGAATACATCCTGGTTGGAGGAGGGCCAGAATCAAGAGGAAATAATTAGTGAGAGACTCCTCCATCTGGGAATCAGGACTGGATGTGAGGATGAGAGAAGGTAGTTAACTGGACTGGATGTGAGGATGATAGAAGGCAGTTAACGGGACTGGATGTGAGGATGAGAGAAGGCAGTTAACGGGACTGGATGTGAGGATGAGAGAAGGCAGTTAACGGGACTGGATGTGAGGATGAGAGAAGGTAGTTAACGGGACTGGATGTGAGGATGAGAGAAGGCAGTTAACGGGACTGGTTGTGAGGATGAGAGAAGGCAGTTAACGGGACTGGATGTGAGGATGAGAGAAGGCAGTTAACTGGACTGGATGTGAGGATGAGAGAAGGCAGTTAACGGGACTGGATGTGAGGATGAGAGAAGGCAGTTAACTGGACTGGATGTGAGGATGAGAGAAGGCAGTTAACGGGACCGGATGTGAGGATGAGAGAATGCAGTTAACGGGACTGGATGTGAGGATGAGAGAAGGCAGTTAACTGGACTGGATGTGAGGATGAGAGAAGGCAGTTAACGGGGCTGGATGTGAGGATGAGAGAAGGCAGTTAACGGGACTGGATGTGAGGATGAGAGAAGGCAGTTAACTGGACTGGATGTGAGGATGAGAGAAGGCAGTTAACTGGACTGGATGTGAGGATGAGAGAAGGCAGTTAACTGGACTGGATGTGAGGATGAGAGAAGGCAGTTAACTGGACTGGATGTGAGGATGAGAGAAGGCAGTTAACGGGACTGGATGTGAGGATGAGAGAAGGCAGTTAACTGGACTGGATGTGAGGATGAGAGAAGGCAGTTAACGGGACTGGATGTGAGGATGAGAGAAGGCAGTTAACGGGACTGGATGTGAGGATGAGAGAAGGCAGATAACTGGACTGGATGTGAGGATGAGAGAAGGCAGTTAACGGGGCTGGATGTGAGGATGAGAGAAGGCAGTTAACGGGACTGGATGTGAGGATGAGAGAAGGCAGTTAACGGGACTGGATGTGAGGATGAGAGAAGGCAGTTAACGGGACTGGATGTGAGGATGAGAGAAGGCAGTTAACTGGACTGGATGTGAGGATGAGAGAAGGCAGTTAACGGGACTGGATGTGAGGATGAGAGAAGGCAGTTAACGGGACTGGATGTGAGGATGAGAGAAGGCAGTTAACTGGACTGGATGTGAGGATGAGAGAAGGCAGTTAACGGGGCTGGATGTGAGGATGAGAGAAGGCAGTTAACGGGACTGGATGTGAGGATGAGAGAAGGCAGTTAACGGGACTGGATGCGAGGATGAGAGAAGGCAGTTAACGGGACTGGATGTGAGGATGAGAGAAGGCAGTTAACTGGACTGGATGTGAGGATGAGAGAAGGCAGTTAACGGGACTGGATGTGAGAATGAGAGAAGGCAGTTAACGGGACTGGATGTGAGGATGAGAGAAGGCAGTTAACGGGGCTGGATGTGAGGATGAGAGAAGGCAGTTAACGGGACTGGATGTGAGGATGAGAGAAGGCAGTTAACTGGACTGGATGTGAGGATGAGAGAAGGCAGTTAACTGGACTGGATGTGAGGATGAGAGAAGGCAGTTAACTGGACTGGATGTGAGGATGAGAGAAGGCAGTTAACTGGACTGGATGTGAGGATGAGAGAAGGCAGTTAACTGGACTGGATGTGAGGATGAGAGAAGGCAGTTAACGGGACTGGATGTGAGGATGAGAGAAGGCAGTTAACGGGACTGGATGTGAGGATGAGAGAAGGCAGTTATCTGGACTGGGTGTGAGGATGAGAGAAGGCAGTTAACTGGACTGGATGTGAGGATGAGAGAAGGCAGTTAACGGGACTGGATGTGAGAATGAGAGAAGGCAGTTAACGGGACTGGATGTGAGGATGAGAGAAGGCAGTTAACAGGGCTGGATGTGAGGATGAGAGAAGGCAGTTAACGGGACTGGATGTGAGGATGAGAGAAGGCAGTTAACTGGACTGGATGTGAGGATGAGAGAAGGCAGTTAACTGGACTGGATGTGAGGATGAGAGAAGGCAGTTAACTGGACTGGATGTGAGGATGAGAGAAGGCAGTTAACTGGACTGGATGTGAGGATGAGAGAAGGCAGTTAACTGGACTGGATGTGAGGATGAGAGAAGGCAGTTAACGGGACTGGATGTGAGGATGAGAGAAGGCAGTTAACTGGACTGGATGTGAGGATGAGAGAAGGCAGTTAACGGGGCTGGATGTGAGGATGAGAGAAGGCAGTTAACGGGACTGGATGTGAGGATGAGAGAAGGCAGTTAACAGGACTGGATGTGAGGATGAGAGAAGGCAGTTAACAGGGCTGGATGTGAGGATGAGAGAAGGCAGTTAACTGGACTGGATGTGAGGATGAGAGAAGGCAGTTAACGGGACTGGATGTGAGGATGAGAGAAGGCAGTTAACGGGACTGGATGTGAGGATGAGAGAAGGCAGTTAGCTGGACTGGGTGTGAGGATGAGAGAAGGCAGTTAACTGGACTGGATGTGAGGATGAGAGAAGGCAGTTAACGGGACTGGATGTGAGAATGAGAGAAGGCAGTTAACGGGACTGGATGTGAGGATGAGAGAAGGCAGTTAACAGGGCTGGATGTGAGGATGAGAGAAGGCAGTTAACGGGACTGGATGTGAGGATGAGAGAAGGCAGTTAACTGGACTGGATGTGAGGATGAGAGAAGGCAGTTAACTGGACTGGATGTGAGGATGAGAGAAGGCAGTTAACTGGACTGGATGTGAGGATGAGAGAAGGCAGTTAACTGGACTGGATGTGAGGATGAGAGAAGGCAGTTAACTGGACTGGATGTGAGGATGAGAGAAGGCAGTTAACGGGACTGGATGTGAGGATGAGAGAAGGCAGTTAACTGGACTGGATGTGAGGATGAGAGAAGGCAGTTAACGGGGCTGGATGTGAGGATGAGAGAAGGCAGTTAACGGGACTGGATGTGAGGATGAGAGAAGGCAGTTAACAGGACTGGATGTGAGGATGAGAGAAGGCAGTTAACAGGGCTGGATGTGAGGATGAGAGAAGGCAGTTAACGGGACTGGATGTGAGGATGAGAGAAGGCAGTTAACTGGACTGGATGTGAGGATGAGAGAAGGCAGTTAAATGGACTGGATAGGAGGATGAGAGAAGGCAGTTAACTGGACTGGATGTGAGGATGAGAGAAGGCAGTTAACTGGACTGGATGTGAGGATGAGAGAAGGCAGTTAACTGGACTGGATGTGAGGATGAGAGAAGGCAGTTAACTGGACTGGATGTGAGGATGAGAGAAGGCAGTTAACTGGACTGGATGTGAGGATGAGAGAAGGCAGTTAACGGGGCTGGATGTGAGGATGAGAGAAGGCAGTTAACGGGACTGGATGTGAGGATGAGAGAAGGCAGTTAACGGGACTGGATGTGAGGATGAGAGAAGGCAGTTAACGGGACTGGATGTGAGGATGAGAGAAGGCAGTTAACTGGACTGGATGTGAGGATGAGAGAAGGCAGTTAACGGGACTGGATGTGAGGATGAGAGAAGGCAGTTAACGGGACTGGATGTGAGGATGAGAGAAGGCAGTTAATGGGACTGGATGTGAGGATGAGAGAAGGCAGTTAACGGGACTGGATGTGAGGATGAGAGAAGGCAGTTAACTGGACTGGATGTGAGGATGAGAGAAGGCAGTTAACGGGACTGGATGTGAGGATGAGAGAAGGCAGTTAACGGGACTGGATGTGAGGATGAGAGAAGGCAGTTAACGGGACTGGATGTGAGGATGAGAGAAGGCAGTTAACGGGACTGGATGTGAGGATGAGAGAAGGCAGTTAACGGGACTGGATGTGAGGATGAGAGAAGGCAGTTAACGGGACTGGATGTGAGGATGAGAGAAGGTAGTTAACAGGACTAAGAGGGGGGGTTGAGAGAAGGCAGTTAACTGGACTAAGAGGGGGGGTTGAGAGGAAAAAGGTAGTTAACTGATAGGCTGAAAGCAACTGTGAGAAAGGTTAACGATAGGCTGAAAGTAGCTGTGAGAAAGGTTAACGATAGGCTGAAAGCAACTGTGAGAAAGGTTAACGATAGGCTGAAAGCAACTGTGAGAAAGGTTAACGATAGGCTGAAAGCAACTGTGAGAAAGGTTAACGATAGGCTGAAAGCAACTGTGAGAAAGGTTAACGATAGGCTGAAAGCAACTGTGAGAAAGGTTAACGATAGGCTGAAAGCAACTGTGAGAAAGGTTAACGATAGGCTGAAAGCAACTGTGAGAAAGGTTAACGATAGGCTGAAAGCAACTGTGAGAAAGGTTAACGATAGGCTGAAAGCAACTGTGAGAAAGGTTAACGATAGGCTGAAAGCAACTGTGAGAAAGGTTAACGATAGGCTGAAAGCAACTGTGAGAAAGGTGAACGATAGGCTGAAAGCAACTGTGAGAAAGGTTAACGATAGGCTGAAAGCAACTGTGAGAAAGGTTAACGATAGGCTGAAAGCAACTGTGAGAAAGGTTAACGATAGGCTGAAAGCAACTGTGAGAAAGGTTAACGATAGGCTGAAAGCAACTGTGAGAAAGGTTAACGATAGGCTGAAAGCAACTGTGAGAAAGGTTAACGATAGGCTGAAAGCAACTGTGAGAAAGGTTAACGATAGGCTGAAAGCAACTGTGAGAAAGGTTAACGATAGGCTGAAAGCAACTGTGAGAAAGGTTAACGATAGGCTGAAAGCAACTGTGAGAAAGGTTAACGATAGGCTGAAAGCAACTGTGAGAAAGGTTAACGATAGGCTGAAAGCAACTGTGAGAAAGGTTAACGATAGGCTGAAAGCAACTGTGAGAAAGGTTAACGATAGGCTGAAAGCAACTGTGAGAAAGGTTAACGATAGGCTGAAAGCAACTGTGAGAAAGGTTAACGATAGGCTGAAAGCAACTGTGAGAAAGGTTAACGATAGGCTGAAAGCAACTGTGAGAAAGGTTAACGATAGGCTGAAAGCAACTGTGAGAAAGGTTAACGATAGGCTGAAAGCAACTGTGAGAAAGGTTAACGATAGGCTGAAAGCAACTGTGAGAAACTCTGCTCATTCCATACCTTTGTTAGTCCTGAAGTGGATGGGGTCTGACAGGGGACCCACTCCCTTGGCATTCTTAGCCTGGATCCTGAAGTAGTAGACTGTGTCCAGGTTCAGGTCCATCACCTGGTGGGTCAGACGGTCTCCACTGATACTCTCCATTACCCAGTCATCAATAGGCATGTTCTTATCCAGGGTGTAGTACAGGATATAGCCTGGTAGAGAAACAACACACAGAGGAAGACTGAATAACCCTAACCGTAACCCATTCATCCATAGGCATGTTCTTATCCAGGGTGTAGTACAAGAAATAGCCTGGTGTGTTAGAAAGATAACAACACAGAGAGAGTCTAAGTAACAACCCTTGACAATTACCATAGGAGTTGACAAGACAGCACAAAACAGATCTGTGACCAGGCTAGAGTTTTGTCCAGTGTAGAACAAGATGTAGCCTGGCAGGTCACAAAGACAATACAACACACCCGCTGAGGAATCATCCCCGCTGCAACAACTGTTTGGGTTTACTTCTCTTTTTAATTTTATGCTCTTAGTCATGTTCCAGGGAACCTTACGTCATTCTATTGCACACGAGCTGAGTCATGTAGTCTACAGACCTCTACATCATAACAGAATCAACAGGTAGCTGAGTCATGTAGTCTACAGTCTACAGAATCAACAGCGGTATCTTCACAATTAGTGTTATTTTCATTGTTTACAAGTAATCACTAGAGACATTATACACCAGGAGAGAATATGTGGAACACAAGAAATTAACATTCAGTACGATGAGCAGAGCTAACCTGATACCCTACAGGTCATTCAGTACGACGAGCAGAGTTTACCTGATACCCTACAGGTCATTCAGTACGATGAGCAGAGATAACCTGATACCCTACAGGTCATTCAGTACGACGAGCAGAGATAACCTGATACCCTACAGGTCATTCAGTACGACGAGCAGAGATAACCTGATACCCTACAGGTCATTCAGTACGATGAGCAGAGATAACCTGATACCCTACAGGTCATTCAGTACGATGAGCAGAGATAACCTTATACCCTACAGGTCATTCAGTACGATGAGCAGAGATAACCTGATATCTTCCAGGTCATTCAGTACGACGAGCAGAGATAACCTGATACCTTCCAGGTCATTCAGTACGACGAGCAGAGATAACCTGATACCTTCCAGGTCATTCAGTACGACGAGCAGAGATAACCTGATACCTTCCAGGTCATTCAGTACGACGAGCAGAGATAACCTGATACCTTCCAGGTCATTCAGTACGACGAGCAGAGATAAACTAATACATTCCAGGTCATTCAGTACGACGAGCAGAGATAACCTGATACCTTCCAGGTCATTCAGTACGATGAGCAGAGATAACCTGATACCCTACAGGTCATTCAGTACGATGAGCAGAGATAACCTTATACCCTACAGGTCATTCAGTACGATGAGCAGAGATAACCTGATATCTTCCAGGTCATTCAGTACGACGAGCAGAGATAACCTGATACCTTCCAGGTCATTCAGTACGACGAGCAGAGATAACCTGATACCTTCCAGGTCATTCAGTACGATGAGCAGAGATAACCTGATACCATACAGGTCATTCAGTACGACGAGCAGAGATAACCTGATACCCTACAGGTCATTCAGTACGACGAGCAGAGATAACCTGATACCCTACAGGTCATTCAGTACGATGAGCAGAGATAACCTGATACCCTACAGGTCATTCAGTACGATGAGCAGAGATAACCTTATACCCTACAGGTCATTCAGTACGATGAGCAGAGATAACCTGATATCTTCCAGGTCATTCAGTACGACGAGCAGAGATAACCTGATACCTTCCAGGTCATTCAGTACGACGAGCAGAGATAACCTGATACCTTCCAGGTCATTCAGTACGACGAGCAGAGATAACCTGATACCTTCCAGGTCATTCAGTACGACGAGCAGAGATAACCTGATACCTTCCAGGTCATTCAGTACGACGAGCAGAGATAAACTAATACATTCCAGGTCATTCAGTACGACGAGCAGAGATAACCTGATACCTTCCAGGTCATTCAGTACGACGAGCAGAGATAACCTGATACCTTCCAGGTCATTCAGTACGACGAGCAGAGATAACCTGATACCTTCCAGGTCATTCAGCCTTAAAACAGTCTTTAAAGATTTCAGTAGAAGCCTGGTATTTGACTGACTGTATCCCAAAGGACAGATTGACTGACTGTGTTCCCACATAGTTAGTGTGGAGAGCAGGGAACAAGGAAACAGCATCCATCTACCACACACACCGTTCTGTCCACAGGGAGCACTCTATTGGCCGTAGTCTGACTTCAGTCGTCATCAGGATCATTACTGGAGACTGATTTACAACATTGAGGAGAGGAGAAGGGTGGAGAGGAGAAGGAGAGGATGGGGGAGGGGGGAATAGGGGAGGAAAAGGGGGGTAGGGTGGGGGAAGAGGAAGGGTGGAGGAAGAGGAATGGAGGGGGAGGAGGGGAAGAGAGGAAGGGAGGAGGAGGGGAGGAGAGGAAGGGAAGGGAGGGGGAGTTGAGGAGAGGAAGGGAGGAAAGGAGGGGTGGAGAAGGAGAGGAAGGGAGGGGGAGGAGGACTATGGGTCTTCTATGGGAGAAGGGGAGGGTAGTGCTTGGGTCCAAGGTGGAGACAGTAACAGTACTTTAGACTAGATAAAGGGTACAGGGTGGAGACAGTAACAGTACTATAGACTAGATAAAGGGTACAGGGTGGAGACAGTAACAGTACTATAGACTAGATAAAGGGTCCAGGGTGGAGACAGTACTATAGACTAGATAAAGGGTCCAGGGTGGAGACAGTAACAGAACTATAGACTAGATAAAGTGTCCAGGGTGGAGGCAGTACTATAGACTAGATAAAGGGTCCAGGGTGGAGACAGTAACAGTACTATAGACTAGATAAAGGGTCCAGGATGGAGACAGTAACAGTACTATAGACTAGATAAAGGGTCCAGGATGGAGACAGTAACAGTACTATAGACTAGATAAAGGGTCCAGGGTGGAGACAGTAACAGTACTATAGACTAGATAAAGGGTCCAGGGTGGAGACAGTAACAGTACTTTAGACTAGATAAAGGGTCCAGGGTGGAGACAGTAACAGTACTATAGACTAGATAAAGGGTCCAGGGTGGAGACAGTAACAGTACTATAGACTAGATAAAGGGTCCAGGGTTGAGACAGTAACAGTACTATAGACTAGATAAAGGGTCCAGGGTGGAGACAGTAACAGTACTATAGACTAGATAAAGGGTCCAGGGTGGAGACAGTAACAGTACTATAGACTAGATAAAGGGTCCAGGGTGGAGACAGTAACAGTACTATAGACTAGATAAAGGGTACAGGGTGGAGACAGTACTATAGACTAGATAAAGGGTCCAGGGTGGAGACAGTAACAGAACTATAGACTAGATAAAGGGTCCAGGGTGGAGACAGTAACAGTACTATAGACTAGATAAAGGGTCCAGGGTGGAGACAGTAACAGTACTATAGACTAGATAAAGGGTCCAGGGTGGAGACAGTAACAGTACTATAGACTAGATAAAGGGTCCAGGGTGGAGACAGTAACAGTACTATAGACTAGATAAAGGGTACAGGGTAGAGACAGTAACAGTACTATAGACTAGATAAAGGGTCCAGGGTGGAGACAGTACTATAGACTAGATAAAGGGTCCAGGGTGGAGACAGTAACAGAACTATAGACTAGATAAAGGGTACAGGGTAGAGACAGTAACAGTACTATAGACTAGATAAAGGGTCCAGGGTGGAGACAGTAACAGTACTATAGACTAGATAAAGGGTCCAGGGTGGAGACAGTAACAGTACTATAGACTAGATAAAGGGTCCAGGGTGGAGACAGTAACAGTACTATAGACTCGATAAAGGGTCCAGGGTGGAGACAGTAACAGTACTATAGACTAGATAAAGGGTCCAGGGTGGAGACAGTAACAGTACTATAGACTAGATAAAGGGTCCAGGGTGGAGACAGTAACAGTACTATAGACTAGATAAAGGGTCCAGGGTGGAGACAGTAACAGTACTATAGACTAGATAAAGGGTCCAGGGTGGAGACAGTAACAGTACTATAGACTAGATAAAGGGTCCAGGATGGAGACAGTAACAGTACTATAGACTAGATAAAGGGTCCAGGGTGGAGACAGTACTATAGACTAGATAAAGGGTCCAGGGTGGAGACAGTAACAGTACTATAGACTAGATAAAGGGTCCAGGGTGGAGACAGTAACAGTACTATAGACTAGATAAAGGGTCCAGGGTGGAGACAGTAACAGTACTACAGACTAGATAAAGGGTCCAGGATGGAGACAGTACTATAGACTAGATAAAGGGTCCAGGGTGGAGACAGTAACAGTACTTCTGTTCTTACCCATGATCCGTCCGTTAGTCTCCATTGGGGGTTGCCAGCTAATCAGAATAGCTCTGGGTCTCCCCTCACGACTGATTACCGTCAGGTCCTTGGGGGCGGAGCTGGGAGCTGTCAGCCAATCAGGATAGGAGAGAAACAGGAAATAAAGGGTCAGAGGTCAAGTTTATACCACAAACAACATCAGTCCTAATTCTGTCATCACGTCATCACACATTGATGCTGATTTGAGGCTTAATTAATCCTGAGGTTTAATTAATCCCGAGGTTGAATTAATCCCGAGGTTGAATTAATCCTGAGGTTTAATTAATCCTGAGGTTTAATTAATCCCGAGGTTTAATTAATCCTGAGGTCTAATTAATCCTGAGGTCTAATTAATCCCGAGGTTTAATTAATCCTGAGGTTTAATTAATCCTGAGGTCTAATTAATCCTGAGGTCTAATTAATCCCGAGGTTGAATTAATCCTGAGGTTTAATTAATCCTGAGGTCTAATTAATCCTGAGGTCTAATTAATCCCGAGGTTGAATTAATCCTGAGGTCTAATTAATCCTGAGGTCTAATTAATCCTGAGGTTTAATTAATCCTGAGGTTTAATTAATCCTGAGGTTTAATTGATCCTGAGGTTGAATTAATCCTGAGGTTGAATTAATCCTGAGGTTTAATTGTATCCTCTAAGTACAGGAAACTGCCACAGCACCTCCTGCATTGTCCTTAAAGGTAGACTCGGTGAAACGGCGTTGCTACGAGCAGCACCACAGATATTTAGACGAGAGAGATGCGAGACAGTCACACACACTACTAAATCTGTACATGTGCACACGGGTTTGCTTCACGCTGTTCACAGCCTGGTAGCCAGGGCATGAAAACAGAGGACAAGTTGAGCATCGCGCTTCACCGCTCTTCGTTGTAGCAGAAATGTACCCATGCTGTTTATTTTCTGTATCTATGTCATATCGCGGCATTTAATTGGCCAGACATAAAGGGGCCAATGGCAACCATCGATGGCAACCAGATGATCGACACCTACACAGCTGATCTCCGTTACAACCATTATTGGTCACCTGATTATCTCTCCCTACAAGATGATGTGGGTGTTATCTTAGTCCTCCTTGTTACCAAAAGGCTGTTCTGATACGTTCAGCAGCTGGTGGGTTTTATTATAGGAATAGTTTCATCCTGCTTGTTGAGCAGACTTAGTGCGGGTTTAGCTATTTGACAATCATTCAACTGAAATAATGTATTTCCTCATTTACCACGGCAAATCTACTGCTGCAATTTACCCCGACACGTTGTGAACACTTTGTAAACACGTTGTGAACACGTTGTAAACACATTGTAAACACATTGTAAACACGTTGTAAACACTTTGTAAACACTTTGTAAACACTTTGTAAAAACTTTGTAAACACTTTGTAAAAACGTTGTGAACATGTTGTAAACCCTTTGTGAACACGTTGTAAACACGTTGTAAACACTTTGTAAACCCTTTGTAAACACATTGTAAACACTTTGTAAACCCTTTGTAAACACATTGTAAACACGTTGTAAACACATTGTAAACACTTTGTAAACACTTTGTAAACCCTTTGTAAAAACATTGTGAACACTTTGTGAACACGTTGTGAACACGTTGTGAACACGTTGTAAACACGTTGTAAACATGTTGTAAACACGTTTTAAACACGTTGTAAACACGTTGTAAACATGTTGTAAACACGTTGTAAACACGTTGTAAAAACGTTGTAAACACTTTGTAAACACGTTGTAAACACTTTGTAAACATGTTGTAAACACGTTGTAAACACATTGTAAACACTTTGTAAACACATTGTAAACACGATGTGAACACGTTGTAAACACGATGTGAACACGTTGTAAATACGATGTGAACACGTTGTAAACACGTTGTGAACACGTTGTAAACACGCTGTAAACACATTGTAAACACATTGTAAACACATTGTAAACACGATGTGAACACGTTGTAAACACTTTGTAAACACGTTGTAAACACTTTGTAAACATGTTGTAAACACGTTGTAAACACGTTGTAAACACGATGTGAACACGTTGTAAACACGATGTGAACACATTGTAAACACGTTGTAAACACATTGTAAACACGTTGTAAACACATTGTAAACACGATGTGAACACGTTGTAAACACGATGTGAACACGTTGTAAACACATTGTAAACACGTTGTAAACACATTGTAAACACGATGTGAACACATTGTAAACACGTTGTAAACACATTGTAAACACGTTGTAAACACATTGTAAACACGATGTGAACACATTGTAAACACGTTGTAAACACATTGTAAACACGTTGTAAACACATTGTAAACACGATGTGAACACGTTGTAAACACATTGTAAACACGATGTGAACACGTTGTAAACACGATGTGAACACATTGTAAACACGTTGTAAACACATTGTAAACACGTTGTAAACACATTGTAAACACGTTGTAAACACATTGTAAACACGTTGTAAACACATTGTAAACACGATGTGAACACATTGTAAACACGATGTGAACACGTTGTAAACACGATGTGAACACGTTGTAAACACGATGTGAACACGATGTAAACACGTTGTATGAAGGAAAACTAATGGTGTAGCCAACTAATATTATTGTATTTGTTTCTGTTATTGCATTTCTGTTATTGTATTATTGTATTTGTTTCTGTTATTGTATTTCTGTTATTGTATTATTGTATTTAAAATAAAATGGTCTGACATGGTCATTTCTTATCAAGAACAGAGGTAAAATATCCCTGGACACTCCGTATATAAAATGTGTAACTATTTTAAATATATTTTTTTAACCTTTATTTAACTAGACAAGTCAGTTAATTAAGAACAAATTCTTATTTACTATGACGACCTACACTGGCCAAACCCGGATGACGCTGGGCCAATTGTGCGCCGCCCTATGGGACTCCCAACCATGGCCAGTTGTGATACGGCAGGGTAGCTAGTGGTTAGAGTGTAGGGGGTAGGCAGGGTAGCCTAGTGGTAAGAATGTTGGACTAGTAACCGGAAGGTTGCAAGTTCAAACCCCCGAGCTGACAAGGTACAAATCTGTCGTTCTGCCCCTGAACAGGCAGTCAACCCACTGTTCAGGGGCCATCATTGAAAATAAGAATTTGTTCTTAACTGACTTGCCTAGTTAAATAAATACAAAATAAAATTGTCCTGTACTTGCTTAGTTAAATAAAGGTTTATAATAATAATACAGCATGGAATTGAACCAGGGTCTGTAGTGACGCCTCAAGCACTGAGCTGCAATGCCTTAGACCGCTGTGCCACTCGGGAGCCCAACAAATCAAGTCAATTGTAACTGAGTTATAGAATGTATTTTTTTTTAATCAAATTCAAATGTAGCTATGTTATTTTGGTATACAGGGCATTCGGAAAGTATTCAGACCCCTTGACTTTTTCCACATTTTCCTGATTCTAAAATGGATAAAATTGTTTTTTTCCCTCATCAATCTACACACATGAGCCCATAATGACATTTCAAAAAACAGGTTTTTAGAAATTTTTGCAAATGTTTTAAAAATACAAAAATGGAAATTTTATATTTATATAAGTATTCAGACCCTTTACTCAGTACTTTGTTGAAGCACCTTTGGCAGTGATTACGGCCTTGAGTCTTCTTGGGTATAACACTACAAGCTTGGCACACCTGTATTTGGGGAGTTCCTCCCATTCTTCTTTGCAGATCCTCTCAAACTCTATCAGGTTGGATGGGGAGCGCCGCTGGAAAGCTATTTTCAGGTCTCTTCAGAGATGTTTGATCGGGTTCAAGTCCAGGCTCTGGCTGGGCCACTGAAGGACATTCAGAGACTTGTCCCGAAGCCACTCCTGCAATGTCTTGGCTGTGTGTTTAGGGTCACAGTCCTGTTGGAAGGTGAACTTTCGCCCCAGTCTGAGGTCCTGAGCGCTCTGGACCAGGTTTTCATCAGGGATCTCTCTGTACTTTGCTCTGTTAATCTTTCCCAAGTTCCTGACTAGTCTCCCAGTCCCTGCCGCTGAAAAACATCCCTACAGCATGATGCTGACACCACCATGCTTCACCGTAGGGATGGTGCCAGATTTCTCCAGACCAAAGTGTTCGAAGTGTTCAATCTTGGTTTCATCAGACCAGAGAATCTTGTTTCTCATGGTCTGAGAGTCTTTAGATGTCTTTTGGTAAACTCCAAGCAGGCTGTCATGTACCTTTTACTGAGGACTGCCTTGACCTGTCGATTGTCTGCCTTGACCTGTCCTTTGACTGCCTTGACCTGTCGTTTGCCTGCCTTGACCTGTCGTTTGTCTGCCTTGACCTGTCATTTGCCTGCCTTGACCTGTCGTTTGTCTGCCTTGACCTGTCGTTTGTCTGCCTTGACCTGTCGTTTGTCTGCCTTGACCTGTCCTTTGCCTGCCTTGACCTGTCCTTTGCCTGCCTTGACCTGTCCTTTGCCTGCCTTGACCTGTCCTTTGTCTGCCTTGACCTGTCGTTTGCCTGCCTTGACCTGTCCTTTGTCTGCCTTGACCTGTCCTTTGCCTGCCTTGACCTGTCCTTTGTCTGCCTTGACCTGTCGTTTGCCTGCCTTGACCTGTCGTTTGCCTGCCTTGACCTGTCGTTTGCCTGCCTTGACCTGTCGTTTGCCTGCCTTGACCTGTCGTTTGCCTGCCTTGACCTGTCCTTTGCCTGCCTTGACCTGTCGTTTGTCTTTCTTGACCTGTCCTTTGCCTGCCTTGACCTGTCCTTTGCCTGCCTTGACCTGTCGTTTGCCTGCCTTGACCTGTCCTTTGTCTGCCTTGACCTGTCCTTTGCCTGCCTTGACCTGTCCTTTGCCTGCCTTGACCTGTCGTTTGCCTGCCTTGACCTGTCCTTTGCCTGCCTTGACCTGTCCTTTGCCTGCCTTGACCTGTCGTTTGCCTGCCTTGACCTGTCCTTTGTCTGCCTTGACCTGTCCTTTGCCTGCCTTGACCTGTCCTTTGCCTGCCTTGACCTGTCCTTTGCCTGCCTTGACCTGCCGTTTGCCTGCCTTGACCTGTCCTTTGCCTGTTTTAAAGAATAAACTTCTGTTTCTTCAACACTGTGGGTCAAACCTTAAAACGTGGTAGTTTTTTTTCTTATGTTTATTTTTTGGTTGCCAGTTTGCTTTAACACACAGGTCCATGTAATCTCCAGTTGAATGAAATCCAATGGTAATGTTACACAGTGCTTCATTCCTCCTGCTGGTTGCAACGCTCCCCAGGAGACCTTCTAACAACACAGTCTGTTATTGGCTAAACAAAAGGGAATTTCTGTAATGAAATGTGATCTGTGGACAGGATTCCCTGGTTGCAGCATGAACATATACTCCGAAAGGGTTCTTAGGCTGTCCCCATAAGAGAACCCTTTTTAGTTCCGGGTAGAACCCTTTTTAGTTCCGGGTAGAACCCTTTTTAGTTCCGGGTAGAACCCTTTTTAGTTCCGGGTAGAACCCTTTTTAGTTCCGGGTAGAACCCCTTTTTACTTACAGGTAGAAGAAGTATTTTGGATTCCATGTAGAACCCTCTGTGGAAAGGGTTCTACCAGGAAGTGGGAAGGGTTCCTCAAAGGGTTCTCCTATGGGGACAGCGGAAGAATCCTTGTAGGTTCTAGACAGCATCTTTTTTTTTCTGAGTGTATCTTGCACACGTTCTGAGACCAACACTCTCCGCTGAAAACAACTAAATTATGAAACTAAATTAAACATCAAAATCTTTGTTTGAAAAGTACTACCCCAGGACTTCCAATCCAACAAACAGTTGGAGTGGTTGTGTGGTTTTTATTTAAACGTTTGAATTTCTAACTATGTTTGTTCTTACATCAAACCGTTTTCATATGTTCCCGTGTGTCCATTCCCACACCATAAAAGACACAGTGGTGCATCAAAAGTAGTGCTCTATATAGGGGATAGGGTTTAATTTGGGACACACGAGTGTGTTACACCAAAAGGGAACTGGCATTGACTTTGATTAAGTGGCTGATACAACAGAGCTTTTCCACAGCAGCACATTATACTAAAAAGCATAGAATGTCAATGCATTTCTAAAAGAGGATTGGGTTGACAAATGAATGTAGACATTTAGAAAGTACACGCTGTACTATTTCATACGAATAATTGGAGTTGCAGCGAATACATATAATTTAGTGGTGATGACAGGCTGTGTGGTAGTTATTTTTCACAGAGAGAGAGAGAGAGAGAGAGAGAGAGAGAGAGACAAAAGGTGAGGTCAAAATGGTGAGAAAGAGAGAGACAGAGAGAGAGAGAGAGGGAGAGAGACAGAGAGGGAGAGAGAGGGAGAGAGACAGAGAGACAGAGACAGAGAGAGAGAGAGAGGGAGAGAGAGAGAGAGAGAGATAAAGGAGACAGAGACAGGGTGTGATACTGTAGATAGAGAGAGAGAGGACTCACCTGCTTCGTAAGTGGTGGCATGAGCGGTCATACTCCACGTGCTAGACTTGCGGCCCTTGGTAACCATGACAGCGAACTCGTACATGGTGTTTGGCTTTAGGCCAGTGACGGAGTGGCTGAGGGCTGTTGTGTCTGCAGACTAGAGAACGAAACAGGAAGTGAGTTCAACAATGGTTCTTTTGTGTCTGCAGACTAGAGAACGAAACAGGAAGTGAGTTCAACAATGGTTCTGTTGTGTCTGCAGACTAGAGAACGAAACAGGAAGTGAGTTCAACAATGGTTCTGTTGTGTCTGCAGACTAGAGAACGAAACAGGAAGTGAGTTCAACAATCGTTCTGTTGTGTCTGCAGACTAGAGAACGAAACAGGAAGTGAGTTCAACAATGGTTCTGTTGTGTCTGCAGACTAGAGAACGAAACAGGAAGTGAGTTCAACAATGGTTCTGTTGTGTCTGCAGACTAGAGAACGAAACAGGAAGTGAGTTCAACAATGGTTCTGTTGCCGACAAACACGTTACTCAGTAACAATTTCAGTCGAAACGATTTTAATGAACATTTCAAAACGTGACAGTGAAAGAGCAAAATGTTTTAAGAATTACTGTGGCGTATCTGATGCAATAATCACACTTCTATCCATACTACACCTAATATAAAGCCAACATGGCCACGTGATTATTAGTAGGGGCAGTTTGGACCTGAAACAGACACTTTCATTCACCGCAAACTACCTTCTCAGACTGTTAGCCAACGTCTGGGAATGGTCACCGCTTCCACAAAACAAATGGGACAACGTTAGTTAACGTCAGGGAATGGTCACCGCTTACACAAAACAAATGGGACAACGTTAGTTAACGTCAGGGAATGGTCACCGCTTCCACAAAACAAATGGGACAACGTTAGTTAACGTCAGGGAATGGTCACCGCTTACACAAAACAAATGGGACATGTTAGTTAACGTCAGGGAATGGTCACCGCTTACACAAAACAAATGGGACAACGTTAGTTAACGTCAGGGAATGGTCACCGCTTACACAAAACAAATGGGACGTTAGTTAACGTCAGGGAATGGTCACCGCTTACACAAAACAAATGGGACAACGTTAGTTAACGTCAGGGAATGGTCACCGCTTACACAAAACAAATGGGACGTTAGTTAACGTCAGGGAATGGTCACCGCTTACACAAAACAAATGGGACAACGTTAGTTAACGTCAGGGAATGGTCACCGCTTACACAAAACAAATGGGACATGTTAGTTAACGTCAGGGAATGGTCACCGCTTACACAAAACAAATG
The DNA here is from genome assembly GCF_045791955.1 of Oncorhynchus clarkii lewisi. Classification (NCBI taxonomy): domain Eukaryota; kingdom Metazoa; phylum Chordata; class Actinopteri; order Salmoniformes; family Salmonidae; genus Oncorhynchus; species Oncorhynchus clarkii. The sequence continues at coordinate 4,432,762 of NC_092151.1, read as the reverse complement.
GGACATGTTAGTTAACGTCAGGGAATGGTCACCGCTTACACAAAACAAATGGGACAACGTTAGTTAACGTCAGGGAATGGTCACCGCTTACACAAAACAAATGGGACATGTTAGTTAACGTCAGGGAATGGTCACCGCTTACACAAAACAAATGGGACAACGTTAGTTAACGTCAGGGAATGGTCACCGCTTACACAAAACAAATGGGACAACGTTAGTTAACGTCAGGGAATGTTCACCGCTTACACAAAACAAATGGGACAACGTTAGTTAACGTCAGGGAATGGTCACCGCTTACACAAAACAAATGGGACATGTTAGTTAACGTTAGGGAATGGTCACCGCTTACACAAAACAAATGGGACAACGTTAGTTAACGTCAGGGAATGGTCACCGCTTACACAAAACAAATGGGACGTTAGTTAACGTCAGGGAATGGTCACCGCTTACACAAAACAAATGGGACGTTAGTTAACGTCAGGGAATGGTCACCGCTTACACAAAACAAATGGGACGTTAGTTAACGTCAGGGAATGGTCACCGCTTACACAAAACAAATGGGACAACGTTAGTTAACATCAGGGAATGGTCACCACTTACACAAAACAAATGGGACATGTTAGTTAACGTCAGGGAATGGTCACCGCTTACACAAAACAAATGGGACATGTTACTTAACGTTCGCAAATTATTTCCCTTGAACGCACCTAGTGTAACGTCAAAAATGATTCTGCCAGAAAACCACATTGGTGAGGTCTGCACAACGCATCACCGGGGACAAACTACCTGTCCTCCAGGACACCTACACCACCCGATGTCACAGGAAGGCCATAAAGATCATCAAGGACATCAACCACCCGAGCCACTGCCTGTTCATCCCGCTATCATCCAGAAGGCGAGGTCAGTACAGCTGGTTCAAAGCTGGAACCGAGAGACTGAAAAACAGCTTCTATCTCAAGGCCATCAGACTGTTAAACAGCCACCAGTAACATTGAGTGGCTGCTGCCAACACACTGACTCAACTCCAGCCACTTTAATAATGGGAATTGATGGGAATTGATGTAAAATATATCACTAGCCACTTTAAACAATGCCACTTTTGTTTACATACCCTACTTTACTCATCTCATATGTATATACTGTACTCGATACCATCTACTGTATCTTGCCTATGCTGCTCTGTACCATCACTCATTCATATATCCTTATGTACATATTCTTTATCCCCTTACACTGTGTACAAGACAGTAGTTTTGGAATTGGTAGCTAGATTACTTGTTGGTTATTTCTGCATTGTCGGAACTAGAAGCACAAGCATTTCGCTACACTCGCATTAACATCTGCTAACCATGTGTAAGTGACAAATAACATGTTGATATTGATTTGGTGTTTTCCTCCGTGCTTTTGTTGTTATAAATCGTTTTTTTATTTTTTATAATTTTTACCCCTTTTTCTCCCCAATATCGTGGTCTCCAATTGTTTTTTAGTAGCTACTATCTTGTCTCATCGCTACAACTCCCGTACGGGCTCGGGAGAGACGAAGTTTGAAAGTCACCATAACCACAACCACAACCACAACCATACCACCTGAAGACTGTTAACATAACCACAACCACACCACCTGAAGACTGTTAACACAACCATACCACCTGAAGACTGTTAACACAACCACAACCATACCACCTGAAGACTGTTAACATAACCACAACCACACCACCTGAAGACTGTTAACACAACCATACCACCTGAAGACTGTTAACACAACCACAACCACCTGAAGACTGTTAACACAACCACAACCACACCACCTGAAGACTGTTAACACAACCATACCACCTGAAGACTGTTAACATAACCACAACCATACCACCTGAAGACTGTTAACATAACCACAACCACCTGAAGACTGTTAACACAACCACAACCACACCACCTGAAGACTGTTAACACAACCACAACCACCTGAAGACTGTTAACACAACCACAACCATACCACCTGAAGACTGTTAACACAACCATACCACCTGAAGACTGTTAACACAACCACAACCATACCACCTGAAGACTGTTAACATAACCACAACCACCTGAAGACTGTTAACACAACCACAACCACCTGAAGACTGTTAACATAACCACAACCACCTGAAGACTGTTAACACAACCACAACCATACCACCTGAAGACTGTTAACACAACCACAACCATACCACCTGAAGACTGTTAACACAACCACAACCACACCACCTGAAGACTGTTAACACAACCACAACCACACCACCTGAAGACTGTTAACACAACCACAACCATACCACCTGGAGACTGTTAACATAACCACAACCATACCACCTGAAGACTGTTATCATAACCATACCACCTGAATACTGTTATCATAACCACAACCACACCACCTGAAGACTGTTAACACAACCACAACCACCTGAAGACTGTTAACACAACCACAACCACCTGAAGACTGTTAACACAACCACACCACCTGAAGACTGTTAACACAACCACAACCACAACCACCTGAAGACTGTTAACACAACCACAACCACCTGAAGACTGTTAACACAACCACAACCACCTGAAGACTGTTACCACAACCACAACCACACCACCTGAAGACTGTTAACATAACCACAACCATACCACCTGAAGACTGTTAACACAACCACAACCATACCACCTGAAGACTGTTAACACAACCACAACCACCTGAAGACTGTTACCACAACCACAACCATACCACCTGAAGACTGTTAACACAACCACAACCACCTGAAGACTGTTACCACAACCACAACCATACCACCTGAAGACTGTTAACATAACCACAACCACCTGAAGACTGTTAACACAACCATACCACCTGAAGACTGTTAACACAACCACAACCATACCACCTGAAGACTGTTAACATAACCACAACCACACCACCTGAAGACTGTTAACATAAAAAAATCAGGTAGCAAACCAGTAGGCAAGAGCACACACACACACACATACACAAGAGCACACACACACACACACACGCGAGCACACACACACACACATACATACATACATACATAGATACATACACCCCCCCACCCCCACCCCCCACTAAATCCTTACCTTGAACTTCCCGCTAGTAGAGTAGCTGGTCTTCCACTTGACGGAGTAGTAGCGAACCTCAGTGGTCTTCTGGTTCTTGGTCATGGAGTTGTCTGCCCAGCTGACCCTGACAGAGTCTGGGGTCAGGGCCACGGCCTGGACACCTACTGGGGGGATCATGGGGGTGGATGTATCTGGTATGGGAGTAGGATATTTATCAAACAGATGGAACAGATCGTCGTCTGACGGATCAATGGGGTCTGGATGTGGATTGACATGACCATGCCCAACACACACACACAGTGGATTTAGTTTCATGGAATGAATATTTATTTATTTCATGCAGAGTGATAGGAGTTACATGCAACCAACAGAGAATCATGGATGAACCATGGAGTTAAGAAAAGTGAGTGAGTGAGTGAGTGAAAAATTAGGAAAGGAAAGGAAATATGAGGAGATGAGAGAAAGGGAAAGATGAGGAGAGGAGAGATGAGGAGAGATGAGGAGAGGAGAGATGAGGAGAGGAAAGATGAGGAGAGGAGAGATGAGGAGAGATGAGGAGAGGAGAGATGAGGAGAGGAAAGATGAGGAGAGGAGAGATGAGGAGAGGAAAGGAAAGATGAGGATAGGAGAGATGAGGAGAGGAGAGATGAGGAGAGGAAAGGAAAGATGAGGAGAGGAGAGATGAGGAGAGGAGAGATGAGGAGAGGAAAGGAAAGATGAGGAGAGGAGAGATGAGGATAGGAAAGGAAAGGAAAGATGAGGAGAGGAGAGATGAGGAGAGGAGAGATGAGGAGAGGAAAGGAAAGATGAGGAGAGGAGAGAAGAGGAGAGGAAAGGAAAGGAAAGATGAGGAGAGGAAAGGAAAGGAAAGATGAGGAGCGGAGAGATGAGGAGAGGAGAGATGAGGAGAGGAAAGGAAAGATGAGGAGAGGAGAGATGAGGAGAGGAGAGATGAGGAGAGGAAAGGAAAGATGAGGAGAGGAAAGATGAGGAAAGGAAAGGAAAGATGAGGAGAGGAGAGATGAGGAGAGGAAAGGAAAGATGAGGAGAGGAAAGGAAAGATGAGGAGAGGAAATGATAGGAAAGGAAAGGAAAGATGAGGAGAGGAGAGATGAGGAGAGGAGAGATGAGGAGAGGAAAGGAAAGATGAGGAGAGGAAAGATGAGGAAAGGAAAGGAAAGATGAGGAGAGGAAAGGAAAGGAAAGGTGAGAAGAGGAAAGGAAAGGAAAGATGAGAAGAGGAAAGATGAGGTGAGGAAAGGAAAGATGAGGAGAGGAAAGGAAAGGAAAGATGAGGGGAGGAAAGGAAAGGAGAGATGAGGAGAGGAAAGGAAAGATGGACAGAGAAGAAGAGTACAGAGAGTAGAAAGTAATTACACACCAGAACCTCCTGCTAATAAGGACACTACTAGGTCAACTACTAGTTTCACTAGTTAATTAGTGTTAACTACCACTTATAACTACAGCCACAACTAAGAGCAGAGCAAACAGGTAGTTAAAGACTAAGCCTAAAGCTAAACAGCTATTAAAAGACAGTAGCTAGCTAACCGGGTTGGTTAAGCTGACATTCAAAACAGATCTGTAAGAAATATACATTCACTTTAGTTTAAGCCAAAAGTTGGTCTATTTTACATATATGCCAATGTCTAAAGGGGACAGGCAGATAGATGTCAACACATGAAGCATCAAGGTACACCTCCGTTTGACACTAGAAGTAATGTCTGCAACGTGTTGTCAACAACAGAGACGTATTTCACCAAGCAAGACAAGAGATGGTATCCGACCGCATCAGTGGTTAAACTCAGAGCCCCACATTAGAAGACTGACGAACAACCAAAGACTAAACAAGAGGACTCAACCATACATCTTGTGGCTGCCGGCAGCATAATGTGAAAAACGTAGCTATTTCCATTTTGGTGAGTTGAATTAGTGGCTAAGCGTTGAGATGTGAGATGGATTGGGAGAGAAGTAGGGAAGGAAGCTATCCATCTCTCTCCCTCCCTCCCCCTATATCTGTCTCCTGTCTCTCTCTCTCTCCCTCTGTCCCTCCCTCCCCCCTCTCTCCCTCTCAACCCTCTCTCTCCCCTCTCTCACTATCTCTCTACCTTTCTCTCTCTCCATCCCTCTCCCTCTATCTCTCTCCCTTTCTCTATCTCACTCTCTCCTGTCACTCTCTCCCCCCTCTCTCTCCCTCCCTCCCCCTCTATCTTTCTCCCTTTCTCTCGCCTCTCTTTCTGTCTCCCCCTCTCTCTCTCCCCCCCTCTATCTCTCTCCCTCCCCCCTCTCTCTCTCATCCCTCTCTCTCTCTGTCTCTCTCTCTCTCTCTCTCTCTCTCTCTCTCTCTCTCTCTCTCTCTATCCCTCTCTCTCTCTCTTCCCCTCTATCTCTCCTCTCTCTCTCGCTCCCTTCCCCTATATCTCTCCCTCCCTCCCTCTCCCTTGTCTCTCTCTATTCCCCTCTATCTCTCCTTCTCTCTCTCTCTCTCTCTCCCTTCCCCTCTATCTCTCCCTCCCTCCCTCTCTCCTGTCTCTCTCTCATCCCTCTCTCACTCTCCCACCCTCTCTCACATCCCTCTCTCTCTCTCTCTTCCCCTCTCTCTCTCTATCTCTCCCTCTCTCTCCCCCCTCTATCTCTCCCCCCTCTATCTCTCCCCCCCTCTCTCTCTCCCTCCCCCTCTCTCTCCCTCCCCCTCTCTCTCCCTCCCTCTCTCCCTCCCTCTCTCTCTCTCTCTCTCTCTCTCTCTCTCTCTCTCTCTCTCTCTCTCTCTCTCTCTCTCTCTCTCTCTCTCTCTCTCTCTCTCTCTCTCTCTCTCTCTCTCTCTCTCTCTCTCTCTCTCTCTCTCTCTCCCTTCCCCTCTCTCTCCTGTCTCCTGCAGTGCCTGAGAGATACAGAAGATGAAATGGCTGACGGAGGGATGGGAATATATTTCCTCCTCGCTGCAGTGTTTATTGGCAAGCCTTCAACAAGGCGTTTTAATGCAGCTCGTAAAGATGTGACCCAGCATTAAATGCTGAATATCTCATAGCTATGCAGGCAACCATTCAGACAAGCAGTTCGGTCCCCACGAGGACAAATACTATTGTGTGTGTGTGTGTGTGTGTGTGTGTGTGTGTGTGTGTGTGTGTGGTGTGTGTTTCTGTGTGTGTGGTGTCTGTGGTCTTTCTCTCAGCCAACAGTCATTGTTTGAATACTGCTACTCCTTATGACTTTGCAGGGACAGTCATGTAGCATACTGGGGTAGTCTTTCTGTAGATGAGACTGGGCTGCAACCAACACACAGCTGTAGTTCTATTCTGAAAGGATGGGATCTGTAGTTCTATTCTGACCGGATGGGATCTGTAGCTAAATTCAGACAGGATGGGACCTGTAGTTCTATTCTGACAGGATGGGATCTGTAGTTCTATTCTGAATCAATGGGTACATCATAATTTATTGATATGTCCAATGGGGCGGCAGGGTTAGAGCATTGGACTAGTAACCGGAAGGTTGCAAGTTCAAACCCCCGAGCTGACAAGGTACAAATCTGTCATTCTGCCACTGAACAAGCAGTTAACCCACTGTTCCTAGGCCGTCATTGAAAATAAGAATTTGTTCTTAACTGACTTAACTGGCTAAATAAAGGTTCAATAAAAAATGTATGGATCCAACTCCAGACTGCCCCTTTTACAGCAGTCAATCTTCATGAGACATTAAGCAGCATGTTTGATATACAGTACCAGTCAAAAGTTTGGACACACCTGCTCATTTTGTGGAATTTCTTTCCTTCTTAATGCATTTGAGCCAATCAGTTGTGTTGTGACAAGGTAGGGGTGGTATACAGAAGATTTGGTTTGGTTAAAGACCGAGTCCATATTATGGCAAGAACAACTCAAATAAGCAAAGAGAAACAACAGTCCATCATCACTTTAAGACATGAAGGTCAGTCAACCCGGAAAATTTCAAGAACTTTGAAAGTTAACTCATGTGCAGTCACAAAAACCATCAAGCGCTATGATGAAACTGGCTCTCATGAGGACCGCCACAGGAAAGGAAGACCCAGAGTTACCTCTGCTGCAGAGGATAAGTTCATCAGAGTTACCAGCCTCAGAAATTGCAGCCCAAATAAATGCTTCACAGAGTTCAAGTAACAGACACATCTCAACATCAGCTGTTCAGATGAGACCGTGTGAATCAGGCCTTCATGGTCGAATTGCTGAAAATAAACCACTACTAAAGGACATCAATAAGAAGAAGAGACTTGCTTGGGCCAAGAAACATGAGAAATGGACATTAGACCAGTGGACATCTGTCCTTTGGTCTGATGAGTCCAAATGTGAGATTTTTGCTTCCAACTGTGAAGCATGGAGGAGGAGGAGGTGTGATGGTGCTTTGCTGGTGACGCTGTCAGTGATTTAAAAATTCAAATCAGAATTCTGCATTTGGTTTGTGCTTTTAAAAAAAAACAAATTTACCTTTATTTAGGCAAGTCAGTTAAGAACAAATTCTTATTTTCAATGACGGCCTAGGAACAGTGGGTTAACTCCCTTGTTCAGGGGCAGAACGACAGATTTGTACCTTGTCAGCTCGGGGATTTGAACTTGCAACCTTCCGGTTACTAGTCCAACGCTCTAACTTGACCAAGAAGGAGAGTGATGGAGTGCTGCATCAGATGACCTGCCCTCCACAATCACCCGACCTCAACCCAATTCAGATGGTTTGGGATGAGTTGAACCGCAGAATGAAGGAAAAGCAGCCAACAAGTACTCAACATATGTGAGGAACTCCTTCAAGACTGTTGGAAAAGCATTCCTCATGAAGCTGGTTGAGAGAATGCCAAGAGTGTGCAAAGCTGACATCAAGGTAAAGGGAAGCTACTTTGAAGAATCTCATATATAAAATATATTTTTATTTGTTCAACACCTTTTTGGTTACTACATGATTCTGTGTGTGTTATGTGTTATTTCATAGTTTTGAGGTCTTCACTATAATTCTACAATGTATAAAATAGTAAAAATAAAGAAAACCCTGGAATGAGTAGGTGTGTCCAAACTTTTAACCGGTAGTGTATGTGAATAAACCCCTAGCTGTTTAAAGCAGATGGGGTATTGTGATGTCATTATGGGGTATTGTGATGTCATTATGGGGTATTGCGATGTCATTATGGGGTATTGCAATGTCATTATGGGGTATTGTGATGTCATTATGGTGTATTGTGATGTCATTATGGGGTATTGCGATGTCATTATGGGGTATTGTGATGCCATTATGGTGTATTGCGATGTCATTATGGGGTATTGCGATGTCATTATGGGGTATTGTGATGTCATTATGGGGTATTGCGATGTCATTATGGGGTATTGTGATGCCATTATGGTGTATTGTGATGTCATTATGGGGTATTGTGATGTCATTATGGGGTATTGTGATGTCATTATGGGGTATTGCGATGTCATTATGGGGTATTGTGATGTCATTATGGGGTATTGTTTAAAGCAGTCTGTATCTGTGTGAACATCAAGAGAGTGTTGAGAATTTGAGTCGAGGCTGCCAGGCGGTAAGGAGCATGATGCTTTGATTTAATTTGGAGCAGATCAAAGCTGTGATCAGTTAGCCCTCTCACCGGAGTATCCCTCCACAAAGCTGTGATCAGTTAGCCCTCTCACCGGAGTATCCCTCCACAAAGCTGTGATCAGTTAGCCCTCTCACCGGAGTATCCCTCCACAAAGCTGTGATCAGTTAGCCCTCTCACCGGAGTATCCCTCCACAAATCTGTGATCCTTTATATACAGTAAATACCAGGCACATATATATAACACACGTATGGCTGCCACCATGTATATATGAGTGTGTTGTATAAGGACTCCTGTACTCTCAGATCTCCAATTCCCTACATAGTGCACATATTTTGACCAAAGCCATATCAGCCCTGTTCAAAATTAATGTACTATTAATGAATAGGGTGCCATTTTGGATGCACTACAGGATGTTGGCTGGAACCCAGGATGTTGGCTGGAGTGTGTGTGTGTGTGTGTATGTGTGCGTGTGTGTGTGTGTGTGTGTGTGTGTGTGTGTGTGTGTGTGTGTGTGTGTGTGTGTGCGTGTGTTTGTGTGTGTGTGTGTGCCACCACCTGTACAGTTACAGTAACTGGTCTGCCTGTCTGGTTTCTTGCAATCAGTACTTTATGGAAATCAAAGTTGTCTGGCCTTTAAAGGCTGTTTATACATGAGGCTTCAGTGAACTGAAAATCATGTTCAGAACAGACGAGCCAGTTTGTTATGGAGAGCCGTTCAACCTTGATGTTTTTTCATGGAATAGCTAGTTTTGCATCATACGTTTTAATGAGTTAGCCAGCTAGCTGAGCACCATACATTTTAATGAGTTAGCCAGCTAGCTGAGCACCATACATTTTAATGAGTTAGCCAGCTAGCTTAGCACCGTACTTTTTAATGGGTTAGCCAGCTAGCTTAGCACCATATGTTTTAATGGGTTAGCCAGCTAGCTTAGCACCATACGTTATAATGAGTTAGCCAGCTAGCTTAGCACCATATGTTTTAATGGGTTAGCTAGCTAACTTAGTGCCGTACTTACCTGTTATAGATCTGGTCACAGCGCTCTCGTACAGGGGGACCCCTTCTCCTGCATTGTTGAAGGCTTTCAGGGAGATGACATAGTGGGAACTGGGCTCTGTGGGAGAAACATCAGGAATACCATTAATATCAATCAGTCAATCAATACATTACACTGTTATTACAGTTGGTTTACAATGGAACCAACCAATATTATAAAAAAGAGTTTAAATCATCACAAACACAGACAACATACTGTAGAAACCACTATTCAGACGATCTCCTTCAATCAGTTGTGAGCACTGGAAAAGTGCTATATCAATTAAATTGACTACTACTACAAAGACTTTTAACACAGAAGAGCTTTCAAAGATCAATAAAGTTAAACGGGAAAACAGGCTACAAAGCATTACACGACTAGACTATATCATAATATAATACCAGAATATAATACCAGAATATAATACCAGAATATAATACCAGAATATAATACCAGAATATAATACCAGAATATAATTGAATATCAGAATATAATATCGTAATGTTATATCAGAATATAATAATATCAGAATATAATACAATATTATAATATAATATAATATCAGAATATAATTTAATATGAGAATATAATACAATATTATAATATAATATAATATCAGAATATAATATAATATCAGAATATAATATCGTAATATAATACAGCCCTCGACCGGATTCTATTTCTATGAATACAGCACTCTTAATAGACCAGGACCAGACTGAGAGGTGCTGAGAAGTGTGTGTGAATTATTACACTGTAAGTGCAGCCTCGGAACACATGGGAGCGTTCAATGGAGGAACACATGGGAGCGTTCAATGGAGGAACACATGGGAGCGTTCAATGGAGGAACACATGGGAGCGTTCAATGGAGGAACACATGGGAGCGTTCAATGGAGGAACACATGGGAGCGTTCAATGGAGGAACACATGGGAGCGTTCAATGGAGGAACACACGGGAGCGTTCAATGGAGGAACACACGGGAGCGTTCAATGGAGGAACACACGGGAGCGTTCAATGGAGGAACACACGGGAGCGTTCAATGGAGGAACACACGGGAGCGTTCAATGGAGGAACACACGGGAGCGTTCAATGGAGGAACACACGGGAGCGTTCAATGGAGGAACACATGGGAGCGTTCAATGGAGGAACACATGGGAGCGTTCAATGGAGGAACACATGGGAGCGTTCAATGGAGGAACACATGGGAGCGTTCAATGGAGGAACACAATGGGAGCGTTCAATGGAGGAACACATGGGAGCGTTCAATGGAGGAACACATGGGAGCGTTCAATGGAGGAACACATGGGAGCGTTCAATAGAGGAACACATGGGAGCGTTCAATGGAGGAACACATGGGAGCGTTCAATGGAGGAACACATGGGAGCGTTCAATGGAGGAACACATGGGAGCGTTCAATGGAGGAACACATGAGAGCGTTCAATGGAGGAACACATGGGAGCGTTCAATGGAGGAACACATGGGAGCGTTCAATGGAGGAACACATGGGAGCGTTCAATGGAGGAACACATGGGAGCGTTCAATGGAGGAACACATGGGAGCGTTCAATGGAGGAACACAATGGAATAATACAGTTCAGTTCTAAAAATAAACCCAAACAGTCGCCAGTCCATGAGAGAACAGCCGGAGAGAACAGCTGGAGAGAACAGCTAGAGGGAACAGCTAGAGAGAACAGCCGGAGAGAACAGCTGGAAAGAACAGCTGGAAAGAACAGCTAGAGGGAACAGCCGGAGAGAACAGCTGGAGAGAACAGCCGGAGAGAACAGCTAGAGGGAACAGCTAGAGGGAACAGCCGGAGAGAACAGCTAGAGGGAACAGCTAGAGGGAACAGCTAGAGGGAACAGCTGGAGGGAACAGCTGGAGGGAACAGCTGGAAAGAACAGCTAGAGGGAACAGCTAGAGGGAACAGCTAGAGGGAACAGCTGGAGGGAACAGCTAGAGGGAACAGCTGGAAAGAACAGCTAGAGGGAACAGCTAGAGGGAACAGCTAGAGGGAACAGCTGGAGGGAACAGCTAGAGGGAACAGCTGGAAAGAACAGCTAGAGGGAACAGCTAGAGGGAACAGCTGGAGCGAACAGCTGGAGAGAATAGCTGGAGAGAACAGCAAGAGAGAACAGCTGGAGAACAGCTCATCAGAACAGCTAGAGTGAACAGCTAGAGAGAAGAGCCGGAGAGAACAGCTGGAAAGAACAGCTAGAGGGAACAGCCGGAGAGAACAGCTGGAGAGAACAGCCGGAAAGAACAGCTAGAGGGAACAGCTAGAGGGAACAGCCGGAGAGAACAGCTAGAGGGAACAGCTAGAGGGAACAGCTAGAGGGAACAGCTGGAGGGAACAGCTGGAGGGAACAGCTGGAAAGAACAGCTAGAGGGAACAGCTAGAGGGAACAGCTAGAGGGAACAGCTGGAGGGAACAGCTAGAGGGAACAGCTGGAGGGAACAGCTAGAGGGAACAGCTGGAAAGAACAGCTAGAGGGAACAGCTAGAGGGAACAGCTGGAGCGAACAGCTGGAGAGAATAGCTGGAGAGAACAGCAAGAGAGAACAGCTGGAGAACAGCTCATCAGAACAGCTAGAGTGAACAGCTAGAGAGAACAGCCGGAGAGAACAGCTGGAAAGAACAGCTAGAGGGAACAGCTAGAGGGAACAGCTAGAGGGAACAGCTGGAGAGAATAGCTGGAGAGAACAGCAAGAGAGAACAGCTGGAGAACAGCTCATCAGAACAGCTAGAGTGAACAGCTAGAGAGAACAGCTCGTGAGAACAGCTAGAGAGAACAGCGAGAGAGAACAGCTGTTGAAAACAGCTAGAGAGAACAGTTGGACAGAACAACTAGAAAGAACAGCTAGAGAGAATAGCTGGAGAAAAAAGCTAGAGGAGAACAGCTAGAGAGAACAGCTGGAGAGAATAGCTCGTGAGAACAGCTAGA